>NW_020648415.1:1426424-1726424 GCF_003573695.1 Papaver somniferum
ATTGAAATAAAGAGTTTATAATCTTGTAACCATCTTTGTATATAAGCATAGTGTGTTCGCATATTAGTGTATAAGTCCAAAACCGGGAGCCTAAAGTATGCATACTTGTGTGTATACAAAAAGGTTAGGAGACTGGGTAAGTATGCGTACCCGTACGCATACTGGCGGAAGTTCACGTCCGTGAATTTCTGCTGAGTTTGATAACCAAAACCAAACTCATCCGGTTACTGAAGTACGCGTACCCATACGCATACTGGAGGAAAGATCACGTCCGTAAATTTCTGCTGAGTTTGAAAACTAAAACAAACTCAAATCCGGTTACTTAAGTACACATACTCGTACGCGTACTTAAGTGGTTACTTTCTAAGATCGGTTGTATATGAACCTAAAACATTTATCAATAAGGAATGTAATCTTTGCAAACCGTGGCTATAATGTTCATGTAGTGATTCGAGTGAATCATACCGATTTTGATTCAATTTTTTTCTTATATAAATCCATGAGAATATAACAATTGTACAACTCTTTAACTAGTTTCATTTGAGTCATTTGAACTAGTTATGGTTAAGATGAATAAGGATGTGTTTATGGGTGAAAACTGTTTCTGCGGTTTTTGGTAAATTTGGGTGTGTGTGGATGAGAAACGAATATAAACCCTAAACAAATGCACTGCACAGGAGTGCTTTCTGATTTGAGAGATCAATCTGTACAAGTCTGGCCTAAACCAAGAAATGGCCGTTCCAGACTTGCTTCCGTCACAAAGTGAAGGAGATGGGGTTGATCTTAGGGAGGGAAGCGAAGAAGGTGTTGAGATCATGAAGGTGTTGGCTGTTTATGACTTGTATCAGAATACCGAACTAGCTTGCAATAATGTAAGCAAAGCTCTGTGTGTTTGAATAAGTTGTATCAACACTTGGTTTCTATCTTGTCTGTTGTGGAAATAGAGAGGAGAACCTATTTATACAAGTCATAAAGAACAACCCTCGTCTCTCGTGGGAAGTGGAGGAAGTGGAGTGATGAGTAGTGGAGTCGTGTTAGTGTCACACGATCAGTCTTTTCCCACTTCTCCCATCATCATTAATCGTCCATGTCTTCCTGACACGTTCTTGTGATGGCGCGTTGCACGCTGCACGCTGTAAACCACCAGAACAATACCCTAGTATGTATCCCCCAGTTTGTGACATGCTTGATGTATCGATTGTGTGGATCGTGGGAACCACCTAAAGTAGCATACGGTGCTAGGTTAAATAACTAAGTTATTTGAGAAATCGATATTTACGAAATATTGTGTGTATTCTATGCATGTAATTCATCGAATATATTCAATATGCATGAAGCATCGCTGTTTTAAAACTTATCAGAGTAAGTCGCGGATTAAGCGTCTCAAAACAGCTGCATGCATAGCTACCTTCAAGTGATCGTTTGGAGGCTGCGTAGGCAAGCCCTACCTTGACCGATCACATGATGTGGTAGAGTGACGGATGATGATCACCACGACACTTTATTGGCCATTTAACTCCTAGCCTGGGCTACCTAACCAAGCTGGTATAGTTAGACGGACGAGATGATATATGACGCTCATCTGCGACCGTTGATGAAATTTCAGCTTGGTCTAAACCAAACGTGGGAGGTTTTTTAGGAAGGACCGACCGGGCATGCGTGTAGACGGCTTGCCGGTGTACACGTCTGTACCTCACTGTCCCATGAAAGTGTGATCTAAGCCACTCAATTTGACAGGCAAAGAGGAGCGGTTGAGATTGATTTGCAACAGAAATACCATGCCCCAAAGGAGTTGGAAACCGCGCGACATGCCTAATTTGGGTGCTCGTTTCGAGACGTCCGGCCATGGTTGGCCTTGGTCGATCGGTCATGCGTGTAGATGGGACCATGGTGATCATGTTGACATGCTCGGGACCTTTTAAGTCTACATCTATACCTTCCGTCCAAGCTTGCGAAGATGGACGCTACCGCAAACCCTAATTAGGGTTTTGGATCGGTCGTGTGTACACGAATTCAACCTAACGGTTTGGCAAGCTATGTTCCTCCTTTGGGGAGGTCGACCATGTGGGGCCCACATTGAGCCGGTGGCGAGCATGTATGTACCTGTCCCACGGTCATAGGCTTGATCTAAGCCATCCAATCATGAAGGTGAAGTTGGATGGTCGTGATCAATTTAAGACACTAGTGGAATTTCCTGTGACCCTTAAAGCATCACGCCGACCGAACTTCGAGCAAGCGTTTGCTCCTTCCTGGCTAGGTCGTGAGAAGGTAGGTCAAGTAAGTAGAAAGGGGGCCCGCGGATGTGCAGGACAACGCTTGTCCAACCGGTCAAGGGACGATCTATGTCGTCCAACCATGCGGGCGAAGTTGGACGGACGCGATCTGTTTTGAGATCGACATTGGCAGTCTTGTGCGCACAAGCTTTTCCAAGCTGCTCCACACCATCCCAACCATCCTACTTTAGGCTGGAGTTCGGTGGTTGTTTGGGAGGCGTGGTATGTATTCGACTAACCAGGGAAAAAACGGCCCCGCTGGTGGTCATTAAGGTGGTAGCCAGCTTATGCTGAGGATTGTCTAGGATGGTTAAATCATGCGGTCAACTTGAGTGGTCGTTATTGTTTCTGAGACTGACACGGGCAGTCTAGATATGCTCAATCGAGATAGTATAACACACTGAGAGATCTCAATCGGGCTAGTATAACACACCGAGAGATGTAGCATGTACGGGTATCTCGTGCATGCCTCACTATTGGTACTTGGAGATTCGCGTTACTCTGCTGAGAGCAACACTCAGTCGTCATGCCACGCCAATAATGAGAGTTATGTGGGAAAAACACAGAAAATACAAGGCTAATCATGCATTTTAAATAATGTTAAAAATTCACAAGGTTTTTTGGGATTGTTGTTACATGCTCCATCCTGGATGAATTTTGTGTATTTAATTTACATAATACTGGGATTGTTGCCACATGCTCCATTCTAGGTGAATTAGTAAAGTTAAGAGGTACTCATCACTTATCAGATAGCTTTATCCTCTGCAGGATGACAGCGCATTAATTTGGCTTTTACAATTTTAGCCTTGAACGAAATCCACAATCAACAGGATGATATGAGAGTAATCATATGGCTAACCTCGGTTAACTCTTTGTTAACCAACATGGTGTACACGTTTAGGTTCGGTTACATAAACCTAAATGAGGGTACATTTCATTTGTGCGTAACAAGCTAAGTTCGATCTAACGGTTGAAAGATATTAGCTTGGTTGAATCAGGTTTTTCATCTAACGGTGATTATTGAATGATTTGTTACCAAGGTAACTTGGATTGCAAATCCTGATTTGAAAATAAAGGAGAACTATAACAACTGGTAAACCTAATACCCACACCTCCTGTGTGTTACTAGTTGCATAATTAGAGTCGATTCTCCTTTAACCTTAGGTTTCTTATCGAGACCCTATATGTTAACGACTTGCAGACTTCATTGGGATTGTGAAGTCAGACCCAACTATTCTCTTTGTAGTTGCATGATCTGATCTTGCTGTTTTTATCGTGATTGAGTGCAATTGTAAAATTAGCTTGAGATTTATATCTCCGATTGGCAAGATAGAAAATTAATCACAAACACATTCGTCTCATCCTTTGTGATTCCACAATAACTTGTTTCGCTAGTCGATTAAGTTTATTATGAGGTGATTGATAATACTAGGTTGTTCATCGGGAATATAAGTTCGGTGTATCACTTGGTTCCTGTTCTCCGTGATTTATCAAAAGATGGAACAATAACTCTTGGTTATTTCTATGAGAGAAAGATTTATTCAATCCTATAGACTTTTCTGTGTGAGACAGATTTGTTTACCAAGTCTTCAACTTTGGGTCGTAGCAACTCTTAGTTGTGGGTGAGATCATCTAAGGGAATCAAGTGCATAGTATCCTGCTGGGATCAGAGACATAAGGATCACAACTGTACCTTGAATTAGTGTGAGATTGATTAAGGTTCAACTATAGTCCAGTCTGAAGCTAATTGGTAGGAGGCTAGTGTCTATAATGGCTTAATACAGTGTGGTGTTCAAACTAGACTAGGTAATTCCTCTTATATTCTATCGGGCTCGCAGATTCTGGTGTCTGTGTTATTTCTTTTCCGCATTATATTTTGTTATATAATTGAAATATCACAGGTTGTACGTTAAGATCAATCAATTAAAATATGCATCCTTTGGTTGTTGATTTACATTGATTGACACTTGAACATTGCTCTTTGGTACTGTCTAAGTAATTCCTCTTATATTCTATCAGGCTCGCAGATTTCTATTTGCTGATTGCGGATTGAATTAAGAGTTAGAGATATTAAACTCTTTGATATACATTATTCTAGATTAGGTCTGACTGTCTGGTTGATTCTCTAGAAAGTGTATTGGAGTAAGTCCTCTCAGATTGCCAAATGAATTGTTGGGTGTGGTTGTTAGACCCCCGCATTTTCAATTGGTATCAGAGCAGGCAAACACGTTAAAGACCTTATAAGTTTGTGTTTGTAGCAATCTGATTTATGTGGGCTCGTGTATCTCTTAAACCAGCATATACAGAGATGTCTTCCAAATTTTCTGATTACACCACAAATCTTGGGTTTGCCTCAAAGGATAACTCCTTAGAAGATTCTTCTGAATCCAGAGGGAAAAACAAGACTTGTGATAACATGTCAGAATCAGAAATGGAACTCACCATAACGTTAACAAAATCTGCTGAAATCATTGATTGTCAAGCGGCCAAAATCAAGTCTCTTGAAGAAAAAAATGATCAACTTATTAATGAATT
Source organism: Papaver somniferum (assembly GCF_003573695.1). Classification (NCBI taxonomy): domain Eukaryota; kingdom Viridiplantae; phylum Streptophyta; class Magnoliopsida; order Ranunculales; family Papaveraceae; genus Papaver; species Papaver somniferum. The sequence goes on from NW_020648415.1 coordinate 1,431,233, forward strand.
TGAAAAATCTCTTGACAAGGAACGCGAACTTTATAGCTATGTTGAATCTCTCTCTAACAATATTGAAAAACTGGCTCAAGAAACTACTCTACAACACAAGAAGATTAGTATTCTTGAAAATACTGTCAGAGAAAACTCATCTAGATAAGAACGTTTAGTCAAGACTTATTCATTAGAAATTAACAGCTTTCGTGTTGAAAAAGAGAAACTTGTTGCATGTCTTCAATATGCTCGAGAACAGTGTAACACCTTAAAAGGGAAAAACTCTGTTCTGATGAAAAAGTCATCTCCTGCACCTTCTTCTGTTTCTCACAAGGCTTTACCTTGTATGAATAGTTCTTCTAAAGAATTACCCACTGTGAATCACTTGCAAAATTTGCATGTGGCAGAAGAAGTTATGGATCAAGGCAAGCATGTCTCTAATCCACGATGTTGTACCTTCTGTGAGAAAAAGAATCACTATGCTCTTCATTGTTTTTCCAGAAAGAAACACATTTATATTCTTCATAAATTAGTTCTTTCTACTGTCAATGGAGTAGATTGTCAGAGGAAATCTAAAGAGAGGTTCTTACCTACAGAAAACCAGAACTCTTATAAAAATGATTTCCTTTCAAGGAATCGTCACAGGATACATGTTCATCCCAATGGTACAAATTCTTGTGCCACTAATGAACACATTCCATATGTGTATAAAAATGAGTCTGGTAAATCAAAGTCTATGAAATGGATTCTCTAAATCCCGATCCTCTTGAACAAATCTCAAGAGATCCTGGATGTTGTCCTCAGAGAAATCCTTCTGAAGGATAATGTTAAACAGGTTGAGTCCTACTCATATGGGATGAAAGTCAACCGAAGAAAGGCAAGGAACACAAAAGTTAAACGTTCTGATGTTGTTTACAACTCTTTCCTCAATGATCGTAGTGAGATTATTTCTCACTTTACCACCTTATTTCAGGTATTTTCATCCTTGTATCTAGCTTGGGAGCTTCAAGGATGATAATTGAGGAATGCTCCAGTATGATTGTACAATATTTGTGTTCTTTCTGATGAGCGGTCCACGAACGTTCGGGTCCTCCTCTAATGATTCCATAGGGTTTCCATAACAACAGTTTCCTTCGCCTGTTTACAAACGCATATGTATGTATTCTATATATTGTGTTTTCTCCATCCCTAACAAAAATTACATGGAGAACTCTGCAAAATCTCAAGAGATTGTGCATCTTGACATGGAGGAAGACCTTCAAGAATGCGAGTCGATTCAAGAGCTGGTTCTAAAGAAGATGCTTGCAAGGAAGGACCACAACTCCTGGATTGATTATTCTGTCAAGGATTTAACTCGTTTTCAGAATGATTCAAAGGTCGAGTTTGCAAATCGTCAACTGCAAATAAACCAACTCTTAGATGGTATGGCCAAAATCCTTTCAAATCAAAATATTTTGATATCGAATCAGAAGAAGATCATCATGGACTGTGTCAAAGCTAGAAAACTTGCTCGGGTTGTTGGTCATAAAGTTTGTGTACTTACTCACGAACATGGAGTTTCTACGGTCAGAAGAGTGAAGGAAATTAGTCACACATTCTATGATGGATTTATTGAAAGGTATGATGTTCTCAAGGAGCTTTGATTGTCTAGTAAATCTTCTTTTTTATGTTTTTAGAAGAATAACTAGGGTTTGGAATAGCATTTATTGTGAGTACACATAGATATGTCCAACGATTTTCATCTTCAATGTTTTTAGATTTATTTATTTAAATTCTAAGTTATTTGGAAGATGATTTTTTCAATTTTAATCATTATGATTTTATATACTGCAAATTGTTATGGTATATGTTGTTTACGTCCGTGAACCTGTGACTGTCATACTTGTTCAAAAGTTATCTCTATTATGTCGGTATGAAAGTATTGATAAAAGATAGAATGAACTTTTGACATTACAAAAGTTAAAGCCTTTTATGTCATTGTTTTGATGGAAGAAAGGATAAAACTTTTATTTACAAGGATTAAGTCTATTGTATGTCATTGTGCAAATAGTGATGGAAAATAGAATGAATCCTTGTAAATTCCGCAGTATTGGTAGATCTCCGATCCACATTTGTGTGAATATTCTGTGTTGCTCCATAAGTTTTCTTATTTTTTAGCATGACCAATTGAATTGATCATTCTCTTGTGGTTAGTTTAGTTGTTGCTCTGTAAGTTCTCTTATGACAAGCATGACCAATTGAATTGATCATTTTTGTGATTAATTTAGTTGTGTAATTCCAATTGAATTAATCATGAGTTTTCTTGTGGTTAATTTAGTTGTGCATTTCGATTGGATTAATCATAAATTCTTTTGTGGATAATTCAATTGAATACTTTGGAATCAAATTCATGTTTTAATGTGATTTGGTTATGTCCAAAGAAATCCTTCTTTTCTTGTGAAAGTAAGGTCGTCTTTGTTGTTTCTTCGGGAATGACATTTTATGGGGGAGAGTTCTTTTTGAACTTGTGATTAATTGCAAAATCTTTGTGGGGAGTGCGGTTGTGGAATATTACAGGGGTTATGTTGTATCTTTATAAACTCCTTGATGAATGCCTTCGGTTTTATGATGGCATCTAAATAAGTTGATATGGTATCCTCTTTTGGTAATGAAGTATATCTATGAAAATTTCTTGAGGATCCCACTAGTTTTCGTAACTTTGTCAATTTATATTGACAAAAAGGGGGAGAATTAATGTGTAGTGTGATACTACAAATACATATAGTTTACGGATCATTATGTAAGGGGGAGTGATTTTCATGTCGAGATGAAGTATTGACTAAAGGGGAGTAATACATATCACCATAGTATTGTTCTCAAAGTTGTGATACAATTGAACTTTGATGTTGTAATACTATGACACTGTATAACAATGATTGAGAGCATTTGTTTTCTCATTGTTATCGCTACGGATCTTTAACAACTATGATGCTGAACTTATAACCTTTAGGATCATGGAGTACTTGGAAGTGACGAAGATTTCAAGTCGCTTTGAAGAAGCCAAGGAGATCAAGCATTTGTATGAGAAGGTATAATTTTTATTTATTTTGTAATCCATACGTATTGATAGTTTTGCCACTAAAATTGACAAAGGGGGAGTTGTTAGCGCATTGCTCGGTCGAGCTCGCATGTGTTGATATCTAAAGCATGTTTTTCAATGTTAGTGATAAAAACTATAAGTCTTAATTTCTAGCCTATTTATAGATGTCTCGGACTAGGACATAGTTTGTGTAGTTGAGCTTAGACTTCACGATGCTTATCACATGAAGACGAAGAACTACTAAGGAGATCTTGTGGAACTTCATCGGCAAAAGGTATGTGGAGACGTAAACTCATCTATCACTTGGAAAGTCTATTTCTACTCTATCTCCTATGTTGAGACATAAGTCGTGTTACGATATAGTTTTCTCTATACACATTTGAGATTTCGAGCTGAGTATATGTCGCTTACATATTTCTCGAAATATGTGTTGGTAAACTTTCGCTTCGACCAAGTTCATCTTATATTATGAGAAAATTTCCGAGTAACATCTTACATGGTTTGTGTGATACAATCATTTGGTGTAAGACTTGGAATGTTTCGATGATGATTATTTCAATATCTTGAAAATTGATTTGATGTTAATAGTGTGTGAAAACGACTATTGTCATTATAGAAGAATGTTTCAATGATTGAAATAAATAGTTTAGAATCTTGTAACCATCTTTGGATATAAGCATACTGTGTTCGCACATTAGTGTATAAGTCCAAAACCGGGAGCCTAAAGTATGCATACTTGTGTGTATACAAAAAGGTTGTAGGAGACTGGGTAAGTATGCGTACCCGTATGCATACTGGCGGAAGTTCACGTCGTGAATTTCTGCTGAGTTTGAAAACCAAACCAAACTCATCCGGTTACCTAAAGTACGCATACCCGTACGCATACTGGAGGAAAGTTCACGTCTGTGAATTTCATCTGAGTTTGAAAACTAAAACAAACTCAAATACGGTTACTTAAGTATGCATACCCGTACGCGTACTTAAGTGGTTACTTTCTAAGATCGGTTGTACATGACCTAAAAAATTATCAATAAGGAATGCAATATTTGCAAACCGTGGCTATAATGTTCATGTATTGATTCGAGTGAATAAAACCGATTTTGCTTCAATTGTGTTCTTGTATAAATCAATGAGAATATATCAATCGAACAACTCTTTAACTAGTTTTATTTGAGTCATTTGAACTAGTTATGGTTAAGATTAATAAGGTTGATATGAGAGTAGTCATATGGCTAACCTTGGTTAACTATTTGTGAACCAACATGGTGTACACGTTTAGGTACGGTTACATAAACCTAAATGAGGGTACATTTCATTTGTGTGTAACAAGCTAAGTTCGATCTAACGGTTGAAAAACATTAGCTTGGTTGAATCAGGTTTTTCATCTAACGGTAATTATTGAATGCTTTGTGACCAAGGTAACTTGGATTGCAAACCCTGATCTGAAAACTATAAAGGAGAACTCTAGCAACTGGGAAACCTAATCCCAACACCTCCTGTGTGTTACTAGTTGCATAACTAGAGTCGATTCTCCTTTAACCTTAGGTTTCTTCTCGAGACCTTGCAGGTTAACGAATTGAAGACTTCATTGGGATTGTGAAGCCAGACACAACTATTCTCTTTGTAGTTGCGTGATCTGATCTTGCTGTTTCTATCGTGATTGAGTGCAATTGTAAAATTGGCTTGAGATTTATATCTCTGATAGGCAAGATAGAAAAGTAATCACAAACACCTTCGTCTCATCGTTTGTCATTCCACAATAACTTGTTTCGCTAGTCGATTAAGTTTATTGTGAGGTGATTGATAACACTAGATTGTTCTTCTTGAATATAAGTCTGGTTTATCAATTGGTTCATGTTCACCTTGATTTATCAAAAGACGGAACAAAAACTCTTGGGTATTTCTGTGGGAGACAGATTTATTCAATCCTATAGACTTTTCTGTGTGAGACATATTTGTTTATCAAGTCTTCGACTTTGGGTCGTAGCAACTCTTAGTTGTGGGTAAGATCAGCTAAGGGAATCAAGTGCGTAGTATCCTGCTGGGATCAGAGATATAAGGAGCGCAACTGTACCTTGAATCAGTGTGAGATTGATTAGGGTTCAACTACAGTCCATTCCGAAGTTAATTGGTAGTAGGCTAGTGTCTGTAGCGGCTTAATACAGTGTGGTGTTCAAACTGGACTAAGTCCCGGGGTTTAATCTCTGCATTTGAGGTTTCCTCGTTAACAAAATTCTGGTGTCTGTGTTATTTCTTTTCCGCATTATATTTTGTTATATAATTGAAATATCACGGGTTGTGCGTCAAGATCAATCAATTAGAATATCTAATCTTTGGTTGTTGATTTACATTGATTGACACTTGAACATTGGTATTTGGTAACGTTTAAGTAATTCCGCTTATATTCACTCGGGCTCGCAGATTTCTATTTGCTGATTGCGGATTGAATTAAGAGTTAGAGATATTAAACTCTTTGATATACATTATTTTAGATTGAGTCTGACTGTCTGGTTGATTCTCTAGAAAGTGTATTGGAGTAAGTCCTCTCAGATTGCCAAATGAATTGTTGGGTGTGGTTGTTAGACCCCCGCATTTTCAATTGGTATCAAAGCAGGAAAACACGTTAAAGACCTTATAAGTCTGTGTTTGTAGCAATATGATTTCTGTGGGCTTGTGTATCACTTAAACCAGCATATACAGAGATGTCTTCCAAATTTTCTGATTACACCACAAATATTGGGTTTGCCTCAAAGGATAACTCCTTAGAAGATTCTTATTAATCCAGAGGGAAAAACAAGACTTGTGATAACATGTCAGAATCAGAATTGGAACTCACCAGAAAGTTAACAAAATCTGCTGAAATCATTGATTGTGAAGCGGCAAAAATCAAGTCTCTTGAAGAAAAAAATGATCAACTTATTAATGAATTTGAAAAATCACTTGACAAGGAACGCGAACTCTATAGCTATGTTGAATCTCTCTCTAACAATATTGAAAAACTGGCTCAAGAAACTACTCTACAACACAAGAAGATTAGTATGCTTGAAAATGCTGTCAGAGAAAACTCAACTAGAGAAGAACGTTTAGTCAAGACTCGTTCATCAGAAATTAACAGCTTTCGTGTTGGAAAAGAGAAACTTGTTGCATCTCTTCAATATGCCCGAGAACAGTGTAACACCTTAAAAGGGAAAAACTGTGTTCTGATGAAAAAGTCATCTCCTGCACCTTCTTCTGTTTCTCACAAGGCTTTACCTTGTATGAATAATTCTTCTAAAGAATTACCCACTGTGAATCACTTGAAAATTTGCATGTGGCAGAAGAAGTTATGGATCAAGGCAAGCATGTCTCTAATCCACGATGATGTACCTTCTGTGAGAAAAAGAATCACTATGCTCTTCATTGTTTTTCCAGAAAGAAATACATTTTTATTCTTCATAAATTAGTTCTTTCTACTGTCAATGGAGTAGATCGTCATAGGACATCTAAAGAGAGGTTCTTACCTACAGAAAACCAGAACTCTTATAAAAATGATTTCCTTTCAAGGAATCGTCACAGGATACATGTTCATCTCAATGGTACAAATTCTTGTGCCACTAATGAACACATTCCATATGTGTATAAAAATGAGTCTGGTAAATCAAAGTCTATGAAATGGATTCTTTAAATCCCGATCCTCTTGAACAAATCTCAAGAGATCCTGGATGTTGTCCTCAGAGAAATCCTTCTGAAGGATAATGTTAAACAGGTTGCGTCCTACTCATCTGGGATGAAAGTCAACCGAAGAAAGGCAAGGAACACAAAAGTTAAACGTTCTGATGTTGTTTACAACTCTTTCCTCAATGATCGTAGTGAGATTATTTCGCACTTTACCACCTGATTTCAGGTATTTTCATCCTTGTATCTAGCTTGGGATCTTCAAGGATGATAATTGAGGAATGCTCAAGTATGATTGTACAATATTTGTGTTCTTTCTGCTGAGCTGTCCACGAACTTTCGCGTCCTCCTATAATGAGTCCATAGGGTTTCCATAACAGCAGTTTCCTTCGCCTGTTTACAAAAGCATATGTATGTATTCTATATATTGTGTTTTCTCCATCCCTAAAAAAAATTACATGGAGAACTCTGCAAAATCTCAAGAGATTGTGCATCTTGACATGGAGGAAGACACTCAAGAATGCGAGTCGATTCAAGAGCTGGTTCTAAAGAAGATGCTTGCAAGGAAGGACCACAACTCCTGGATTGATTATTCTGTCAAGGATTTAACTCGTTTTCAGAATGATTCAAAGGTCGAGTTTGCAAATCGTCAACTGCAAATAAACCAACTCTTAGATGGTATGGCCAAAATCCTTGCAAATCCAAATATTCTGAGATCGAATCAGAAGAAGCTCATCATGGACTGTGTCAAAGCTAGAAAACTTTCTCGGGTTGTTGATCGTAAAGTTTGTGTACTTACTCAAGAACATGGAGTTTCTACGGTCAGAAGAGTGAAGGAAATCAGTGACACCTTCTATGATGGATTTATTGAAAGGTATGATGTTCTCAAGGAACTTTGATTGTCTAGTAAATCTTGTTTTTTTTATGTTTTTAGAATAATAACTAGGGTTTGGAATAGCATTTATTGTGAGTACACATAGCCATGTCCAACGATTTTCATCTTCAATGTTTTTAGATTTATTTATTTAAATTCTAAGTTATTTGGAAGATGATTTTTTCAATTTTAATCATTATGATTTTATATATTGCAAATTATTATGGTATATGTTTTTTACGTCCGTGAACCTGTGACTGTCCCATACTTGTTCAAAAGTTATCTCTATTATGTCGGTATGAAAGTATTGATAAAAGATAGAATGAACTTTTGACATTACAAAAGTTAAAGCCTTTTATGTCATTGTTTTGATGGAAGAAAGGATAAAACTTTTATTTACAAGGATTAAGTCTATTGTATGTCATTGTGCAAATAGTGATGGAAAATAGAATGAATCCTTGTATATTCCGCAGTATTGGTAGATCTCCGATCCACATTTGTGTGAATATTCTGTGTTGCTCCATAAGTTTTCTTATTTTTTAGCATGACCAATTGAATTGATCATTCTCTTGTGGTTAGTTTAGTTATTGCTCTGTAAGTTCTCTTATGACAAGCATGACCAATTGAATTGATCAATTTTGTGATTAATTTAGTTGTGTAATTCCAATTGAATTAATCATGGGTTTTCTTGTGGTTAATTTAGTTGTGCATTTCGATTGGATTAATCATGAATTCTTTTGTGGATAATTCAATTGAATACTTTGGATTCAAATTCATGTTTTCATGTGATTTGGTTATGTCCAAAGAAATCCTTCTTTTCTTGTGAAAGTAAGGTCGCCTTTGTTGTTTCTTCGGGAATGACATTTTATGGGGGAGAGTTATTTTTGAACTTGTGCTTAATTGCCAAATCTTTGTGGGGGGTGCGGCTGTGGAATATTATAGGGGTTATGTTGTATCTTTATAAACTCCTTGATGAATACATTTAGCTTCGGCTTTATGATGGCATCTAAATAAGTTGATAAGGTATTCTCTTTTGGTCATGAAGTATATCTATGAAAATTTCACGAGGATCCCACTAGTTTTCGTACCTTTGCCAATTTATATTGACAAAAAGGGGGAGAATTAATGTGTAGTGTGATACTACAAATACATATGGTTTACGGATCATTATGTAAGGGGGAGTGATTTTCATGTCGAGATGAAGTATTGACTATAGGGGAGTAATACATATCACCATAATATTGTTCTCAAAGTTGTGATACAATTGAACTTTGATGATGTAATACTATGACACTGTATAACAATGATTGAGAGCATTTGTTTTCTCATTGTTATCGCTACGGATATTTAACAACTATGATGCTGAACTTATAACCTTTAGGATCATGGAGTATTTGGAATTGACGAAGATTTCGAGTCGCGTTGAAGAAGCCAAGGAGATCAAGCATATGGATGAGAAGCTATAATTTTTATTTATTTTGTAATCCATAAGTATTGATAGTTTTGTCACTAAAATTGACAAAGGGGGAGTTGTTAGCGCATTGCTCGGTCGAGCTCGCATGTGTTGATATCTAAAGCATGTTTTTCAATGTTAGTGATAAAAACTATAAGTCTTGATTTCTAGCCTATTTATAGATGTCTCGGACTAGGACATAGTTTGTGTAGTTGAGCTTAGACTTCACGACGCTTATCACATGAAGACGAAGAACTACTAAGGAGAGCTTGTGGAACTTCATCGACAAAAGGTATGTGGAGACTTAAACTCATCTATCACTTGGAAAGTCTATTTCTAGTGTATCTCCTATGTTGAGACATAAGTCGTGTTACGATATAGTTTTCTCTATACACATTTGAGATTTCGAGCTGAGTATATGTCGCTTACATATTTCTCGAAATATGTGTTGGTAAGCTTTCGCTTCAACCAAGTTCATATTATATCATGAGAAAATTTCCGAGTAACATCTTACATGGTTTGTGTGATACAATCATTTGGTGTAAGACTTGGAATGTTTGGATGATGACTATTTCAATATCTTGAAAATTGATTTGATGTTAATAGTGTGTGAAAACGACTATTGTCATTATAGAAGAATGTTTCAATGATTTAAATAAAGAGTTTAGAATATTGTAACCATCTTTGGATATAAGCATAATGTGTTCGCACATTAGTGTATAAGTCCAAAACCGGGAGCCTAAAGTATGCATACTTGTGTGTATACAAAAAGGTTGTAGGAGACTGGGTAAGTAAGCGTACCCGTACGCATACTGGCGGAAGTTCACGTCGTGAATTTCTGCTGAGTTTGAAAACCAAACCAAACTCATCCGGTTACCTAAAGTACGCATACCCGTACGCATACTGGCGGAAAGTTCACGTCCGTGAATTTCTGCTGAGTTTGAAAACTAAAACAAACTCAAATCCGGTTACTTAAGTACGCATACCCGTATGCATACTTAAGTGGTTACTTTCTAAGATCGGTTGTACATGACCTAAAAATTTATCAATAAGGAATGCAATATTTGCAAACCGTGGCTATAATGTTCATGTATTGATTCGAGTGAATCAAACCGATTTTGCTTCAATTGTGTTCTTGTATAAATCCATGAGAATATAACAATCGAACAACTCTTTAACTAGTTTCATTTGAGTCATTTGAACTAGTTATGGTTAAGATTAATAAGGTTGATATGAGAGTAATCATATGGCTAACCTCAGTTAACTATTTATGAACCAACATGGTGTACACGTTTAGGTACGGTTACATAAACCTAAATGAGGGTACATTTAATTTGTGTGTAACAAACTAAGTTCGATCTAACGGTTGAAATACATTAGCTTGGTTGAATCAGGTTTTTCATCTAACGGTGATTATTGAATGCTTTGTGACCAAGGTAACTTGGATTGCAAACCCTGATTTGAAAACTATAAAGGAGAACTCTAGCAACTGGGAAACCTAATCCGCACACCTTCTGTGTGTTACTAGTTGCATAACTAGAGTCGATTCTCCTTTAACCTTAGGTTTCTTCTCGAGACCTTGCAGGTTAACGAATTGAAGAATTCATTGGGATTGTGAAGCCATACCCAACTATTCTCTTTGTAGTTGCGTGATCTGATCTTGATGTTTCTATCGTGATTGAGTGCAATTGTAAAATTGGCTTGAGATTTATATCTCCGATAGGCAAGATAGAAAAGTAATCACAAAGACCTTCGTACCATCGTTTGTGATTCCACAATAACTTGTTTCGCTAGTCGATTAAGTTTATTGTGAGGTGATTGATAATACTAGGTTGTTCTTCTAGAATATAAGTCTGGTTTATCAATTTGTTCATGGTCACCTTGATTTATCAAAATACGGAACAAAAACTCTTGGGTATTTCTGTGGGAGACAGATTTATTCAATCCTACAGACTTTTCTGTGTGAGACAGATTTGTTTATCAAGTCTTCGACTTTAGGTCGTAGCAACTCTTGGTTGTGGGTGAGATCAGTTAAGGTAATCAAGTGCGTAGTATCCTGCTGGGATCAGAGATGTATGGAGCGAAACTGTACCTTGAATCAGTGTGAGATTGATTTGGGTTCAACTACAGTCCAGTCCAAAGTTAATTGGTAGTAGGTTAGTGTCTGTAGCGGCTTAATACAGTGTGGTTTTCAAAATGGACTAGGTCCCGGGGTTTAATTTTCTGCATTTGAGGTTTCCTCGTTAACAAAATTCTGGTGTCTGTGTTATTTCTTTTCCGCATTATGATAGGTTGGGAAACCTACAATAAAATACTGCAAGTGCACAGCGTCTAATTAGTAGACAATGGCAAGTACAGGTCGTTCCCACGAGGAGTGTGAAATACTCTGCTAACTAATACCAAAACTAAATAATCAAATAAGTAATGTTCTAACGATTTTCAAAAGATCGGAACAAAATGAAATAATAATAATTTTAACAATAAACAAAATGAAAACGGGTTATCAGGGTTTTCGGTTTCCACCAATTAAATCGTGTGAACTCTACTAATTTTTATATATTACTCAAGACAAAAATTGAAATTAATTTCATGTCTCGGAAGATAGTATGTTAAATTCCAAAATATTGTTTCTCCACTGTAAATTCCTTCGCTTCATCGGTAGTGATTCTATAAAGCATTATTTATCAATCCTAAAGCATATCACGTCAAAGAATTTAACCCAAGCACGCCATATCAATTGAAAAGCATAAATAATCAAAATAATCACATGAACAATTATACACCAAGCTATATGAAGTGAAAATACTAATCAATCAAACCATTATTAAAAATATCATCGTAGAGAGTACACAATTGAATTGGTTTCTACCTAAACCCTAATATGGATCTAGTTAGCCATGACTTTCTCAAAAACCATAAACAAATATCAAATAAAATCAATAGCTAATCGAAAAACGGAATTGAAACAAAACTTCAAACCATAAACGGCTGTGAAGCCGCAACAGCAGCAGCCTCCCTTCCTTCCTTCTTCTCTGTCTACGGCTCTCGCCTCCTCCTCCCTTTTTTTCTTCGTTTTGTTGATTTATACCTACTGCCTAAGGTACTGCGAAAGAATCCAAAATAAAACCCATCAAATATTTGTCTTCCAAGGCCCAGTCCACTAACAAACTCTTCCGAAGTCAGCAGCACCACTCTGATGCCTGAACTTTTAAACTGCGTCACCGATTGAGAGTTTGAGACCCCAACCCACTTTGCCCGGCTAAGTGTCTTCACCCTGCTCCTGCTATCTGAATCTCGTTAGGGTCATAGCAGCAACGAAAGCTCACTTCGATCATCCCCGGCATAACTGGTCGCAGCAACAAACGCTTCAGCCAAATTCCCAAATCCGTGCAAACTCAGGCCACATGCCCACATCATTCTATTCCTTGTCCGTTCCAATTTGCTCACCCATCGGCTGCACAGTTCCAGCGACTAGTCAGGCCAAGTCATCTCTGTCCGTCTAAACTTATTCACCTGAAACGCACCACCAACTTGCTTCTCAGAACCAGCTCAACTTGAACCCCGTAGTACCACTTAGAATTGGTCTTTATTCCCATCTCCATTCATGCAAACACGATCAGTATATACTCCTCTATTAATGACAGCAAATCGAGTCTCGTGTCTGACTTTCCGGCACAGAATTCAGTTCATTCTCCACCTCGAGCTCACTATGCATCCACCAAATCAACACCAGTACGATCCATGCAGTCCCCACAATCTGTGCTTAATGCACTGGCGACAACATTTCTCCACCTTCTTTCAAACCAGCTCAGCCAACCCCTATTTCATGAGCAACTGAGCATCTTTCTGCACTGCGAGACAATCCTCCATTTTCACTGTCTTTATAATCTCGTCATCACTTCAATAAATCGAGCCCCACAGGTCCATAGCATCACTTCTTCATGGCTAAACTCGACCACAAAACAGCTCTGCATTCTTCCCCATTTCCTCCTGCTCAACGCAAACACCATTTAGCTTCTATTTAGCCATTATTTTCCGGATTATCGGAATTCATCTGTACTTTCTACAAAAGCACTAAAATAGAGTTATTAGTCAAAATACCGAGTCTTAGCTAATATAAAATGGGTATAAAATGTAGCACATACGTGCTTATCAACACCCCCCACTTATATTTTGCTAGTCCCGAGCAAATCAAAACTAAAAAATAAAATTCTAACTCACTGTCGCAGGCATCGTCGATTGCATTTAGCGTATGCAATAAGCCTTTAAACCCCTAGGTGTCCCTAGTGGCCGAGTTATAGTCTCGGGAGGGCTTACAAGAGATATACCCACAAAACCTTTACTCCAGACCTTAGCTATCTACGCAAAATCTTGGAAAGCACTAAAGAATCTCCTTGGTTGACATACTAATTGACTACAAGAGGAAGTACCCTGACGCGAAATTCCAATTGATGTACACGAGTTTGCACTCAAGCATACTAAAATTCATATAAGTGACAGAGCTCTACTAAGATAGTTTCACTATGGACATCATATTCGGAGTCAACAAATCACATGGATAGATTAAAAGATGGATATAGAAAAACATAGATGGTTTTGATGTTGACTAAGTGAGTTGTGTTTCTCATATTTCTGAAGGCCACTTCCAAGATGAACCTATCCTAAATGACTGAGTTACCGGTCTGACTAATATCAACACACTGGTATATACAAGGGAACCAGTGGTCAATAGTCCTAACTCTAGGTCAACACAACTGGCATATACAAGGGTACCAGTGGTCGACTTTATTGAATTTTATTCCGTTTGGTCTAATGGTCTGGTCTCAAAAAAAAATTTATAACATTTTTTTTCTTTTTTCTCTTTTTTTTTCATAACTTTTTTTTTTCTCTTTTTTTTTTTTTTTTCATAACTTTTTTTTTTATGGGTATCTCAATCACTCTATTTCACCCTATCAATGGTAACAACTTGAATCGTGAGCCCCACCTAATCACTTAGAGAAACATAGTTTAAAATGAAAAAAAAAAAACAGAAGTGAAAAGGATTCAACGAGATATGGTGAAACTATCATGTTATTTCTAACACCTGAGCTATGTGCTTTTATGAATAGACTCTTTAGATGTTTCCATCTAGTCAGATTGGTTCCTCAACTCCTAAAACCAACATGCTTCCATCCACTTAGATTGGTTAGTGCAAACCTTAATAGGCATAAATTTCTAGGTTCTGGAGTTTATTTATAATGCAACTAAAAAGTTTCTCTCATACCCCCAAACTTAAATCTAACATTGTCCTCAATGTTCTAAAGATAAAATTAAAAGCATGAACAAGGAGAAACTGCTACCATTCGAAGCAAAAGAGTTAAGGAAAGATATTACCGTGTTGCATGAGCATGGGATACCTCCCAAGAAGTAAAATGTATTTTTTTTTCTTGCTGTCAGTAGAATGTCCTCAAAAAAGGTGGGGATGGTACCCAAAAGTAGACATCCAATCATATATATAGAGTATGAAAAGTTGAAGATCATCCCAACTAGTCCGGTCGGCTGAAAATATGAACCTGCAAACACTATAAAGCTCCAAATGGATGCGTAAGTTCATTCCCAATAGAAATCTGTAAGTAATATTCAAGTCATGCATGGACAGGATAGGTAAATCACTCCCGTAAGAAATAAGTTCAGATTGTTTGACAGTTTCTATTCGCGGGGCACGCTCTAAATCAGGTTCCAAATCAGCGGAAATAACTTCCACGGCTGAAAGTTCAGTTGTGGAACAAGGGCTCAATAGAGCAATAATATCATGACTCATAGACCCACTATCATCTACAACGGTTTCATTATGAATATTATCAAGATGAGAAAAACCATAACTTGATAGGTCAGAAAATGGTTTAAAGGTCAAGGTCGGACCTTTCTCGGCTGATGAAACTAGTCGAGACTCGGCCAATACTAGAGGTTCTATTATGGGTTTTCATTTATTAGTGTCTAGCAGTGGTGTGGAGTCTAATAAGGCATTGACTTCACAAATAACACTATCATCATCAAAATCATACCCAAAATGAGTTCAGCAAACCTCTAGTGGATCTTCCAATTGGTCCTTGCAAAAGCTTTGTGAATCCATACTTTCTTTTCACCCGCAGCACTTTCTAAGGTACCTAAAAAAAAATCAAATAAACTGCGTAAAAAGGAACTAAAAAAAATTTAAAGAAAAACAAAATAAATTATATACAAAAATAAAAATAAAATAAAACAATTATGTACAAGAAAATTGATATCAATCAGAGAGACTATACAGCCACTCCCCGGCAACGGCGCCAAAAACTTGATAGGTTGGGAAACCTACAATAAAATACTGCAAGTGCACAGCGTCTAACTAGTAGACAATGGCAAGTACAGGTCGTTCCCACGAGGAGTGTGAAATACTCTGCTAACTAATACCAAAACTAAATAATCAAATAAGTAATGTTCTAACGATTTTCAAAAGATCGGAACAAAATGAAATAATAATAATTTTAACAATAAACAAAATGAAAACGGGTTATCAGGGTTTTCGGTTTCCACCAATTAAATCGTGTGAACTCTACTAATTTTTATATATTACTCAAGACAAAAATTGAAATTAATTTCATGTCTCGGAAGATAGTATGTTAAATTCCAAAATATTGTTTCTCCACTGTAAATTCCTTCGCTTCATCGGTAGTGATTCTATAAAGCATTATTTATCAATCCTAAAGCATATCACGTCAAAGAATTTAACCCAAGCACGCCATATCAATTGAAAAGCATAAATAATCAAAATAATCACATGAACAATTATACACCAAGCTATATGAAGTGAAAATACTAATCAATCAAACCATTATTAAAAATATCATCGTAGAGAGTACACAATTGAATTGGTTTCTACCTAAACCCTAATATGGATCTAATTAGCCATGACTTTCTCAAAAACCATAAACAAATATCAAATAAAATCAATAGCTAATCGAAAAACGGAATTGAAACAAAACTTCAAACCGTAAACGGCTGTGAAGCCGCAACAGCAGCAGCCTCCCTTCCTTCCTTCTTCTCTGTCTACGGCTCTCGCCTCCTCCTCCCTTTTTTTCTTCGTTTTGTTGATTTATACCTACTGCCTAAGGTACTGCGAAAGAATCCAAAATAAAACCCATCAAATATTTGTCTTCCAAGGCCCAGTCCACTAACAAACTCTTCCGAAGTCAGCAGCACCACTCTGATGCCTGAACTTTTAAACTGCGTCACCGATTGAGAGTTTGAGACCCCAACCCACTTTGCCCGGCTAAGTGTCTTCACCCTGCTCCTGCTATCTGAATCTCGTTAGGGTCATAGCAGCAACGAAAGCTCACTTCGATCATCCCCGGCATAACTGGTCGCAGCAACAAACGCTTCAGCCAAATTCCCAAATCCGTGCAAACTCAGGCCACATGCCCACATCATTCTATTCCTTGTCCGTTCCAATTTGGTCACCCATCGGCTGCACAGTTCCAGCGACTAGTCAGGCCAAGTCATCTCTGTCCGTCTAAACTTATTCACCTGAAACGCACCACCAACTTGCTTCTCAGAACCAGCTCAACTTGAACCCCGTAGTACCACTTAGAATTGGTCTTCATTCCCATCTCCATTCATGCAAACACGATCAGTATATACTCCTCTATTAATGACAGCAAATCGAGTCTCGTGTCTGACTTTCCGGCACAAAATTCAGTTCATTCTCCATCTCGAGCTCTCTATGCATCCACCAAATCAACACCAGTACGATCCATGCAGTCCCCACAATCTGTGCTTAATGCACTGGCGACAACATTTCTCCACCTTCTTTCAAACCAGCTCAGCCAACCCCTATTTCATGAGCAACTGAGCATCTTTCTGCACTGCGAGACAATCCTCCATTTTCACTGTCTTTATAATCTCGTCATCACTTCAATAAATCGAGCCCCACAGGTCCATAGCATCACTTCTTCATGGCTAAACTCGACCACAAAACAGCTCTGCATTCTTCCCCATTTCCTCCTGCTCAACGCAAACACCATTTAGCTTCTATTTAGCCATTATTTTCCGGATTATCGGAATTCATCTGTACTTTCTACAAAAGCACTAAAATAGAGTTATTAGTCAAAATACCGAGTCTTAGCTAATATAAAATGGGTATAAAATGTAGCACATACGTGCTTATCAACACCCCCACACTTATATTTTGCTAGTCCCGAGCAAATCAAAACTAAAAAAAAAATTCTAACTCACTGTCGCAGGCATCGTCGATTGCATTTAGCGTATGCAATAAGCCTTTAAACCCCTAGGTGTCCCTAGTGGCCGAGTTATAGTCTCGGGAGGGCTTACAAGAGATATACCCACAAAACCTTTACTCCAGACCTTAGCTATCTACGCAAAATCTTGGAAAGCACTAAAGAATCTCCTTGGTTGACATACTAATTGACTACAAGAGGAAGTACCCTGACGCGAATTTCCAATTGATGTACACGAGTTTGCACTCAAGCATACTAAAATTCATATAAGTGACAGAGCTCTACTAAGATAGTTTCACTATGGACATCATATTCGGAGTCAACAAATCACATGGATAGATTAAGAGATGGATATAGAAAAACATAGATGGTTTTGATGTTGACTAAGTGAGCAGTGTTTCTCATATCTGTCTGAAGGCCACTTCCAAGATGAACCTATCCTAAATGACTGAGTTACCGGTCTGACTAATATCAACACACTGGTATATACAAGGGAACCAGTGGTCAATAGTCCTAACTCTAGGTCAACACAACTGGCATATACAAGGGTACCGGTGGTCGACTTTATTGAATTTTATTCCGTTTGGTCTAATGGTCTGGTCTCAAAAAAAAATTTATAACATTTTTTTTCTCTTTTTTTTTCATAACTTTTTTTTTTCTCTTTTTTTGTTTTTTTTTCATAACTTTTTTTTTTCATAACTTTTTTTTTTATGGGTATCTCAATCACTCTATTTCACCCTAACAATGGTAACAACTTGAATCAGATTGCCAAACAAATTGTTGGGTGTGGTTGTTAGACTCCCGCATTTTGAAAAAATATTTTAAATTTATTTATATGGTTGTATCTTAACCTACACCTATTTTGTTCTTTGTCCTACACCTATTTTGTTCCCCTTATATTAACCAGGTGTCACTTTCAGAAGTTTAAATAAATAAATAAAAATAAAAAACCTTTATGTCTTCTAGCCCTTATCTCTAACATCTCTACTATGTTTTGGCACCTCCAATTCCTTTCGAAACCAAGTAACCAAGCACTCCATTTCACAAAAAATAAATAAAAAATACTTAATAATAGTTTATTAGGAGTTTTTTTTTTGAAGCATGCAAAAACGAAAGAACAAGACTAGAGAGCTATTACACGTGGGTATTTCGTATCCGCAAAGTCATCTGAAAGAATTTAGCTGATAAAATGTGGGATTTCCTGGTCCCAAATTGTTGTTGAGAAGTTTCCTGCTTAGCTGCCATATGCCGCTTAATTCCCTTTTCTATAGATGTGTTTGAATAACACATTGTGGAATTTGTCGCACTTTCTGTTTAATTTTGGAAATCATGCATGTCTGCAATATACCATGGGACTTCAGTTTCGGATTTAATGAAATGCATAATATCTTCCGAGTCTGTGTCAAATATAAATTTTGTTCATTGGTTTTTCGTCGCTGTCCTTGATGCTAGAAGAGCTTCCCACGTTTCAGCTATCATGGCCGTAGTTATTCCGAAAGGTTGTGCAAAGGCCGTTGTTATCTGAGCACTCAAATACCCTGCAAATAAAACCCGCTCTCGCCATTCCGGGATGACTCCTAGCGGCCCCATCTGTGTTAATATTTATCAGTCTGGTTCCGGTCTGGTCCAACCTGTTAGTATGGTTGTTCTTCTGGGATTTGTTGGAGTGGCCCTAGTTGGTGGATCTCCAGGTAAGACCGGGGGTAGAACCTTTTTTGTTGTCTATAGTTGTATGGCATTGGTTGAACACCAATTCATTTTGGATGTCCAGAAGTTCCATAAAAGAAAACAAAAAGCTGATATATATATGGGGTATGACTAACATCTAATTTTTGAAATTGTTGACTTATTTTTTATAGTGATCCGCGACTTGAGGTTTGAGTGGATTGTTGATATACGTGATAAGATGTTTTTCCATGTATTCGAGGTTATTGGGCAGTGAATAAGCATGTGTTCTGCTGTTTCTGGGTCGGCGTTACACCGGGGGCATTGGTTGGAATCGGTAAGGTTGATATCGTGTAAAATAGATAAGGTCGGAAGACATTCATTTATAGCTTTCCACAAGAAAAGATGATTTTTTGGTGGACAGTGTAAGTTCCACAAGAATTTGGTGGGGGAGGGGGTTAAAATTGTGATGGTTGTCTTGTTTTAATAGACATTTGTATCCGCTGCCAGTTGTGTAGTTTCCGTATTTTGATTGTGGCCATATGATTTTGTATAAAGGCATGTTTTGGGGAATGTGAATGTTTATGATGTGTGGTACAACATCAGGTTGTAGGTGATTCAGTTTTGCATAACTCTAGTTGTGGGTTAAAGGGTCAATTAGATCAGCTACCAATTGGATTGGGGACCATTGTGTCGGGACCAGGTTTTGGGTTTGGGGTATCCAATTTGCTTGGATAGGAACCGTTTCCGATTTGATGGAAAATGAAGTGTTGTAGGGTAGGTATTAGGGAGGTCATTTGTTCCATTGTAGGCTGGATGAGGAAGAAATTGGTGTATTATCTTGGTAGATCGGTTTATTGTGCAGATACTTCTCGTTGTCAAATCTAGTGCAAATGGAATTAGAGGTTCCAATGTGATGGAATATTTCTCTGGCAATTTCTATGTTATCATGTATTGATATTTGTTGGACGAAGGCGCTATGGTACGGGGCTTATTAAAAAAGGGAGGAGAAGGCGTATATGATTAATCAAATTTTTTGAAATTATTTTGTAAATTACATTGCATAGGCTTATGGGCTAGAATTGAAAAGGCTTCGATGGGTGGTCGAGAGTGATGTTGGTGTAATTCATGAAAGGATGAATGTTTAGGTTGCTAAGAGCAACTGCAGTGGTGCGATCAAAACCAAAGATCAAAGATCAAAAAAAAGACCAAATTTTGGGTTTAGTCCGTGTTGTGACGTAACGGTTAAAAAAGATCAAAGATTAAAATTTCGTCAGGCGGACTTTAAAAGTCCGCCCCATTTTTTTTTTTCATCAGGCGGACCTTAAAAGTCCGCCCCATTTATATTTTTTGTAACTTTCATCAGGCGGACTCTAAAAGTCCGCCCCATTTTTTCGAAAATTTCATCAGGCGGACTTTAAAAGTCCGCCTCATTCTTTTTCTTTTTTATTTAATTTGAATTTTCATCGGGCGTAATTTAAATCTCCGCCCGTTAACAAGCGTACTTTAAATTTACGCCCAGCAACAAGCGTACTTTAAATTTACGCCCGACTATATTAGAATTTGGGATTTGGTCGCGACCATATTTGGTCTGGAATTTGATCTTTGGTTGGGATTTGATCTTTACTCCGTCCCACTGTGTTACAATCTCATCCCAAATTTTTGGTTATACTCGCCCACTGTGGATGCTCTAAAGAAGCTGCCGACTATAATTATTAGATGATGATGAGTGGCTCCCATTTGACCTCTGATTTTGATGCACATCCTAACCTTTCCCTGATTATACCAAGTCGAAGTACTTTTTCTCGCAAACTTTCCTTGTTTCAAACCAAGCGTCCCCTACCCTGTAAAATGCATTGGGAATCCACTAAAGTAGATATGAGGCGATCCCTCCTCGCTTTTGAGCACGCGGTCCCGTAACGGAAAGACAACTATGCCGATAAATAAAAGAAATCTTCGGCTGGGACAGTATGTCAAAATCAAACTCTCACTCTCAAAATTCTAGGGCTTACCCTGTGGGAGCTAATCTTTGTGGTGTAGAGTGGGAGCTAATCTCAACGGATCATAATTATCACCAGCAGCGACTCTGTATTTTATCTTTTCATTTCAAAATCCAAATGTTGCGATTATTTAGATCTAGGGTTAATTCCATTTCCTTCTATACCTTCTGTACCAGTAATAATGATATCAATTCATCTCCGGATTATCTGAGACTGTATCTGTTGATGTCTCTAAAAAGAGTTGATTTCAGAACCACATCCCAACCGGATTCAGTTATTACTAGAAAACTATGGGTTCACCAAACCCTACATTTCAAAACTCATTGCTAAGCATCCGTCATAGTTGTTATCGGATCCTCTTAAAACACCTAAATCCCAAATTGGGTTTTTTCTCATGGAATTGAACTAGCAAACTTCAATTCAAGGAACCCATACACTTTGAGGCTGAGATTAGATTCCCAAATAATACCATCATTTAATACCCTTAAGAGCATTCTTCATACGGACAGCAATATCATTACAATTCTTAAGGGTTCATATAGGGTTCCTCGACGTAAATGTAGTTGAAAGTTTGATGGTAAACCTAGAGAGTTTGAGATGTTAAGGTCCCCAATCTAATATTTCAAAGTTTCTAATAACACAACCTAGATCAGTTATGGGAGATGCTGATAAATCTAAAAGGATTCTGGAAAAGGTTAAAGGAATGTGTTCCAATCCTTTGCTTGCAACATTACAGAAGGGCATTGGCAGCAGTAAGTGAAGCCAATTGGAGAAAATAAATGAATGCTTACGAGAGAAGGGGTTGGTCTGAGGATCAAATTCAAACAGCATTTAGGAAAAGTCCTCATTGCATGATGGTTTCTCCGAAGAAAATAACTGCAGTTATGGATTTCCTTGTCAATGAAACGGGTTATGATTCACTAAGTATTGTGGGAACCCCAAAGATTTTTAGCAATAGCTTGAAGGAGAGGATAGTCCCTAGGTGCTCTGGTATAAGAATTTTTGTCCGGAAGGGTTTGATGAAGGGAAAAATTCCTCTGTGGTCACTTGTAGTAGTGACAGATAAATCCTTTTTAGACAAGTTTATGAAACCGTATGGGCAAGAAGCTCCTGCATTGATGAAGGTATTCCAAGGTCAATTGAGTTACCAAGAGCTGCTTCTGAAATGGAGGACTTTTAGAGATGAATATGGGGGTAAGTAGATTATCTGAATTTGAATTTCTTGTGTGCATTGTCTTTCTGCCATTTGTTTAGTTCCTGCAAGTCTTATGAATTTAGCTCATAGTTTTTTTACCGATACTTGCCACTTTTCTTGTTCATCCTAAATCAGTATTATGTGCGTGGCCATTTTCAAACTTCGATACAGATTATGCTTTCACTGAGTTCATGGTTTTCTTTGTGATCTCTTAACTGCTGAAACACAAATTAATGCTAGAAACATACAACTGAACAAAATAAATCGTCATAACATTTTCTTTTATCTACAAGCACAGTTGATATACAACCATATTTGAAAGGTTCATAACTAGAATACATAGACAGACTTATGCCATTGAGCTGATATTCTTTTTAAACAATTCTTAAACACACATGGTACTTAAAAGATACACCAAGTACTCTAAATTGATGTTGAACAATTTGATTCGATGTTTGGCTGTGAAACAGAAGGAAATATACTTTGGGCATGTATGCGCGGTTTGTTGATTGATTTTGAAAGTCTGTGTACTGTATTATACTCATAAGTGTTCATACAGAAACTAACTAGATTCTTCAGCTTATCTGTACTCTTGCCTACACAATGATAATCCCATCAAACTGAGTAGCTAGTAGATTGAACTTGAAGCTTGAAAGTTTGTTATTTTGCTAATCTTTAATGGAACTTTTAACAGATACAAGTTCAAATCACCTTAATCAGATTTTATGATTGTTTTATAGCAGATTTTATGATTGAAACGCCTTTAAAAAATCATTCAAGAGTTGAACTAAATCCAGTTTGGGTTTGAGTCGGTTAGAATCCTAATTTGGCTGAGTTAACTAAATGTATAACAGGGTGGTCTTTTGACGACTGACTAGGGTGTATATTCACTTAGAAGTTAGAACTATACATACGGAATTCTGTAAGAATCCTTTTTAAAGGGACTCTAACTTTTTCTATGCTGTTGTACGTCAGTTTTATGTATCTATCTGTCAGAACTTTCTTAGCGTCACATATATACATCAATCACCTTTTATAATCAAAGCCTTAGTGAAATTTTCAGCAAACTGAAGAAAAGAAGCAACATGACAAATGGCTAAGAGACCATTAGTAATCGAAAAATTCCACATAGATGAAAAAAAAATAGAGTTCAAGCCTTTTTGAAAAATTCAAAAGCTTTAAAGGGGCTGTTTTATTTGGTTTTAGTTTGAGTAAAGGCATTCATTCCTAGTAAAAGGCCGTACCCTCGACACTCGTATTCTTCTTCTATGACTTTTGTCTTTTAGTTGACCGTCACAATCAACACACAAAAAACAAAATCACCATTCTTCATTCTTGACTATCTCTATCTCAAAAACCCATCCATGTGTAGGTTTTTGTTTTCAAGTTCTTAAATTTCATCATACATATACAGTATCTAATACATGAGCTTACTATTAGTTGTTGCTGTTGAGTGTTTGACAAAAAATGAAATAACATAGTTCTTGTTTTTGTTTTTAGTAACATCAAGTTTTGATTCTGACTCTTTCAAAAGGTGTAACCATTTTTGCATTCATTTTTAAGTTATTTTCTCTCTTTACCATTCAATGTTGTCTTTCGAGAAAGAGACATAGACTTTATTTGTCCGTATTTTTCTGAAAGTTCAACTGTTTTCTTAATGTGTGACATATAGTCAAGTATTACTTCGAAGAGCAAGGAGCAAAACTCGCTTATTGCACCAAAAGATCCAAAGCTCATAATTCCCGCCGTAGAGCCACCAAAATTTTGTTCTCCAAGACCTGTCAGTGAGCTTGATGCTGCTGCGGTTAAGCTTAAGAGTTACGGGACTCGAAGAAACCTC
The DNA here is from genome assembly GCF_003573695.1 of Papaver somniferum. NCBI lineage: Eukaryota > Viridiplantae > Streptophyta > Magnoliopsida > Ranunculales > Papaveraceae > Papaver > Papaver somniferum. The sequence continues at coordinate 1,455,227 of NW_020648415.1, forward strand.
CCAGATTGTGCAGTTGTAGTGGAAGCGCTCTGGTAAGGAACTCGCAATCTCTCATCTCTATTATCTAATCAATTCTTTTTTTCAAATGCTAGTTTATCATTTTAGTACGTCTTATCTAATTTGGTTTCCCTTTCAAATGTTATCGGTGGAAAGCATTGGAGTTTGCTGCTCTCAAGCGAAGCTTGGTATCATTCTTCAACATTGAAAAACCAGAAACCTCTATTTCACGATGGGCACATGCAAGGACAAGAGCTGCCAAGGTACTCCTCACTTGACTAATAACCATATATAGTTGCAAAAGTTTTGTTTGGACTTGGTTTCCTTACTGATATTATGTGTACCAATTTGGTCAGAGAGTGTCCCCCATTGAACTGTTTTGGTCAGAAAATCTCTTTCAATCATTGTAAACTTATTATGCAGGTTGGAAAGAGTTTATCCAAGGACGAAAAGGCACAAAACTAGTCTTGCAACATTGGTTTAAAGCTGTAAGTTCAGGGACCTTGATTAGTATGAACTGTCTGAGAAAAGCACTAAAAGTTTTAAGTCAAAGTTAATTTGACCCCTAATATTTCGGAATGGTCATAACTTACATTTGTTTTATGATGTATGGTTCAAAAGTGATAGCAATGAGCAGTCAACACCGTTAGATGCTTCTAAAGCTCTGTCCCCTAATAGACTTACTTCCTTTATATTTGTTCTCGTAATTTCATGTTGAAGGTTTGATGCTGGAGATGGCAAAGAAGTAAGTCATGAATGATGCTCAAGGAACGATTTGCAACATAATTGCATCAAATATCTTGGACCAGTAAGTCTCTTCATAACTCTTAAATAGAATAAAAAATTAAAGATTGAAGCTTTGTTATTCATTTCTTTCGTATATCGTTTGTGCAGTTACAGAAGGGAGCATATGAAGTACTTTGTACAATGCGGGTAACTTGTTTTAGCCAGAGCAGGTTGTTTGTCGAAACAGTTTAGCTAAATGGATATGTATCCTCAGCACGGCAAGGTCATTGTACCAAGGAATAAAGGAAGAGATGGTCTTAGATGACCTTGTTTTTACTTGTACCTGTATTTTCTTCTTCTGGGCAATTCCTTTTTGACCATGTGTAATGTAATTTCCATAAATCTCCATACGAGTAACTGATCTGAAACGTTTCATCAGGTATTTTTTTTTTTTTTCCGAAGGAAGAGGCGAACCTCTAAATTTCATTGATAAGTAAGATTGCTTACATCAAGTGTTTATACGTCACAGATGAAAAACATGATAAAATACAAATATGTTATATCACAATTAAAATTAAATTGTAATACATATAAATAGAGCTGCACATGGGCCGGTTCGGACCGGGTTTTTGTGGGAACCGGTACCTGTACACGGAGTTTACCGGTTCCTCAATTTGTGTACCTGGACCTGTACCGGTAAGACCGGTCCGGTTCCAGACCGGTACCGGGTTTTTACCTGAACTTTGAAACACATGCTAACAAGTAACAACAAACTCACTCAACATATAAAGTTCAACATTACAAGTTACAACTTAGACTTAAAATAACAAAGGTTTATAACAACATCACACACTTGAGTTCAAAATAACAAAGGTTTAAAACAACATTACACACTTAATAAGTTCAAAATGACAAAGGTTTAAAACAATATTACACACTTAAGTTCAAACATCCAATGGCGCTGGCTGCACTATCATGGAGTTTAATTCAAGCATTTTTTAGCAGAGAATCCCATAAGGCTGCAACAAAAAAGTAAAACAATAAGACAACAAGATAGAGAAACGAGAAAGGTTTTCAATCAAAGCAGCTTACAAGAAACTATATGAGCAACATTACAACATTAAGTCTACTGTCAGTGATCAAACGCCAAACAAACATTAGGTTCTACACACTGATTTCTCATGATTCTATATTTAGATTTTGAATGGTAATATTTGCTAATATGTTCAATCCAAACCTAAGTTCTATCCAAACCTAATTACAAAGACTAATTCATACAAACCCCTTCAACTGAATCCAAATCATTCACCACCCAAATTCATATCAACAGAACAACTTTATCAATTGTATTTACCAATACTAGATCCATTTCTACATAAGAACACCAACAGCAACACCCAATTCATCTTCCTCCCAAAACAATCCAATTAATTCTTAAATACAACTTAAAACCCTAGTTTCTAATTCTCCTATGCAGAACCTTAAACCATCAACCCAAATTCAATCCTAACCAATTCATCTTCTTCATCTGTGGATTCCAAAACAGTCACCCTTATTCATACTAACCCTAATTTTTGGGTTTTTGGGAAAAACAGGGGAAAACCCTAACTTTCTACAAACTCAAAAATTAAACCTCATGCAAAACTCTAACTCAAAATTTACAGAAGACTCATCTTTAATCTATCAGCACAAATCAACTTCAAGGAAAGAAATCAATCAATTCAGAAACCTAAATAATCTTACCATTTTCTACTTCTTTCAGAACTCAAACAACAGCATCAGCGTCAGTGCGTCACCTTATTCGTTAAGCTTATTAAGAATCTTTGTTTACTTTGTAGAGGAATCAGTAAACAAGAACCCAAGAAGATTCAGAAGAAAAACAAGGAAACCAAATTTCTAAATTGAGAAAAAAAAGAGAAAAAAAATTGAGATTCAAGCCAGGAGTCCAGGACTAACCTTGAATCTGTGGGGGGTGAAAAATGATATGTATGAACAAAGAAATTTCACGATCTATGGTGCCTGTTGTTCACTTGTTCTTGTTCTCGTCTTCAGACTCTTCATGAAGGAGGAGTTCAGATCGGGAAAAACGAAAAAAATAAAATGAAATACCCTATGTTTGAAGATGAGACTAAACCTACAAGGGATGGCTAGGATGTAGTATCCTAAAAAATATCAATGGCTCTAATTTACCGGGTATTTCGGTCCGGTACAGATCGGGAATAGGCCAGAACCAATACCTGTACCGGTCTGTTCCGGGTATTAACATTCAGAACCGGTACCTGTACTGGCTACTCCGGGTCTGGGTCGGTACAGGTCCGGGAATTATGGGTTTGGAGCGGGTCACCGGGTCTGGACCGGGTCTTGTGCAGCTCTACATATAAACTAAAAAACATGAATTTCACCAACAAATTTGATGATATTTTAGGAATGGCCAGTGAATTAAAATTCTACCATTTTGATTTGAAGAATTTGTCTTCTTCATTGCCTTCTTCAATAAGATAAAATTGTCCCAAAAGGGAGTAGTTTGCACACAACATCATCTGGTATGTGAAATGGACCGAATGGTGTCAATGTGCTCTAAATGGGCCATGGCCCACATTTGGCTGCCATTGCGGGTGTGAAAATAACAAACAATCCAATCTCTCGCACAAAGAAGAATGATAGAAATATGGCATGAATGAGCAAAATGATTGTCAGTCATTTGGTTGGACTAATAAAGAGTTTAGGATTGAAAATAGCGAGTTATTAGCCGTTACAAACAGTCAAAGTGTTTTAAATCACGATAGTGACGATTTCAGCATTTACGACACAAAAACTTCAAAAATCAAAACGACACAAAAGAGACAATAGGGTTGATTTATATTGTACATCAAACCCACTAAATTAAGAAGACAAGAAGATGATCCGATCTAGTTCGAAAGATTTAAACCGGGGAAACCCAGTGCAGTGATGCTCCTTGGTTGAAAAGTAACGAAGCTACTCGATCATTTCTTCTTTTGACAGCTTCGAAGAAAGGTGTATTTCCAAAGTTATCTGATCAACATTAGCTTACAAGTGCTACTAAGAAATAAGCTAACAACTTGCCTGCAATGTTTACACTAATACCTTCTTGAATTAGAAATGTGTTTATGGGGTTGCAGCCTAGTTTATCCCCTGCATAGGTCTGAAGCTTAACCTCAATGTGACACTTGCTTGCCATATTCGTAACCTACCTTTAGAATGAAGTTAGGAAACGACTGAATTGAGAAAGAACTGAACAAAGAAATCAAGCTAGAAAAACTATAGATAAAATCACTTTCGTATAGATAGGAAAAATAAATAAAAGGAAAGTGTACGTGGTGGATAGGATCAGATCAGGTTCCCTGTAAGAGGAGAATATCCATTGAAGCTCCTATAATGGAGTTGCTAACTCTAAGCCTTAATGGATAAAGTTTTGCTGATTAAGCATTCTTAATATGGTACTGCTTATCTAGATCATTAAAACAACTTCCAAATCAAGAACTGATCATCAAAAAAGGCATGAGACTTGAGAAGTATTAAGTAAACTGTTCAAGTTATAGAAACTGTAAGTGGATGTTATTATCCAATAATCCAAATCATCAATGTAACTACGAACTTATCCACAATTTTTCTAAGCCTATATATACTCGTCCACAGTTCATTAACCAAACTACATTTACTTATCTTTGCTTCTTATATTCTTATATCTCTGCTTACCAGTTTGTTAAATTGTTTGATTTCATCTGTTTTTTTAATCATCGACATGGATAAAGTGGAGGACTCTGCAAGTCATAATGATCGATTACCACCTTCCAAACTAATCACAATTCTCTGTATTGATGGTGGAGGCGTCCGAGGAATTATCCCAAGCACCATTCTAGGATTTCTTGAAGCTAAACTACAGGTATAATAATAATTTTCTAAGTAATGCATGCATTGATTTTACTGTATGTTTACAGTCTCTCTTTTTGTCTGCTCAATGTTGATCCCATCAGTTATAGCTAATATTGAATTATGTTGTGCAACTAACTATATAGGAATTGGATGGTCCAGATGCAAGAATTGCGGATTATTTTGATATCATCAGTGGGACAAGTACTGGTGGACTTGTGACAGCCATGCTGACTGCACCAAATGCACAAAACCGCCCGCTATTTGCAGCTAAAGAAATACCGCAGTTCTACCTCGACCACTGCTCAAGGATCTTCCCACAACCGAATCGGTATATTATGTACTTTTGTTGATTTTTTGGATTGCTTGATCAAGTATTATCGCATTATTGTTGGTTGTACTATGTTCTTAATTTGGTTTTTTACATATGTAGTGGGATTTTTGACAATGCCAAAAAGTGGATTCATGACATGGTTGGAGGACCTAAATACGATGGCCAATATCTTCACAGACTTTTGAAAGAGTTACTCGGAAATACTAGATTGCATCAAACGTTAACTTCCGTTGCTATTCCAGCCTATGATATAAAGTTAAGACACACCTGTATTTTTACAACTGAAAAGGCAAATAGCTCTTTAGTAGAGGATCCACTACTCTCCGATGTTTGCATTGGCACTTCTGCGGCACCGACTTATCTTCCTCCTCACCGATTCCAAGTGAAAGCTAAAGTCAATGAAAAGGAACAAGTACGAGAGTTCAACCTCATCGACGGTGGGGTAGCTGCCAACTGCCCGGTAAGAATACACATATTAATTAGTTCCGTTCTATGAATCTAAATATAGAAGTTCTTGTCACTGAGATTCTGATCAATACAATTCTCCATGTATGCAGATCATGCTTCCATATGGACTGCTTCCCGGAGTCTGCAAGGGAAATCCAAATTTCTTCACCCAAGGAAAGGGAAAAGTTCTGATACTATCATTAGGGACAGGGTCATCAACAAGAGTAGAGGCAGAAAAGCAAGAAATAACAGCTGACGTTGCAGCTAAATGGGGAGTTGCGGACTGGTTACGCTACACAAATGGACTCAGCGATTTGTTCTCTCCAGCGGAGTCTGATATATCGTATTACGACAATGCATGTATCCAAGGTCTCTCTCAACTCTGGCTCGGTGCTAGTCAAATCGAGTTCTTCAGAATTCAACATAACTTCACCAAGACCGAAAGTAGTTCATTATCTTCAATGGACATAGCAACAACTGAAAATCTGAAAAATCTTGTCAGACTAGGCCAGGATTTGTTAAAGAAACCCGTTACACAAGTGAGTGTCGAGACAGGTCAACTTGAACCCGTTGTGCATAATGATCAACAAAATATCCAGGAAGAAACAAACGAAGAAGCACTCGTGAGGTTTGCCAAACTGTTGTCAAGTGAAAAGAAGGATCGGCTTGGAAAAAACTACAGTAAAGTCTCGGATAAAGAAAGTGCCATGGATGCTAGTTTGTTATCAAGTTGTCTCTAGTGCTCGTATTATTGTGCACATTATCATTCTCCTAGTGCCATGGATGCTAGTGGTGTTATTGTAATACTCAAATTTGTGCACATTATCTATCCATAAATCTTTTATTTTCCTTCTCGTACTATTCACGAATCTCATCGTTTCGCTGTACTGGAGTGCTGGTATAGTCGATGATTATATATCTTCTATTAAATTTAAACATGTACTTCTATCGTTAGCGTATCCAAATTAAAAGATACAGTTATTTTTTTACTATGTCTCGTCTCACTTCTGTGTCTCTATTATTTATTTTTCTATGATGCTTATTTGGTGCAAATTATCCACATGGGCCTCATCAGGAAACGACATCATTGTATAATGAACTAACATGTTCCCTCCACATCCCTTTGAAATACTCAGGCTATGCCCTTCTTGGGTAATCGGCAACAAAGTACACAACCTCGTACCTCTCCCAATGTTCCAACCCATGATGCTACAAACCCTAATGTCGAGTTGAATTTAAATGCCTGTGGTGCTCAAACTCCTGATGATGGACTTCAACATCTGCAGTTCCGAAACAGACAAATGTAACAGTTACTACAGGTTACATTACATAACATCTGGCAATGATGGTGAAATGTGTCATGGATCAGAGTTGTTTGAGTCCATGAAGGCTACTGAAATCTCAGCTGATAACTACATGTTCAGCATTTTTATTCATGGAAGGAAGGGTAGCTGGTCTAGAAACGTTAGATGATTTGTGCCCAGTAGAGTTGAATTTTCATTCTCCTACCAGAAACTCTGAGGAGGAGGAGTTTGACGCACTCATGTTAACTGAAGAGACTGTTTTCCTCATGGCAATGAGGGTTTGAGCATTATCAGGATTTTTGTTGGATGTCCAAACATTAAAGATGAGTCTTAGAATTTCTCTTAGTTTTATACAACAATACTCTTTTAACTCTTCATTGGTCTCAAGCAACTATGAAGTATTTAGTTGTATTAGTTGCACTTTTGTTTAGTAAATTTGGGTTCTTTTTTTTTTCTTCTAATCTGTCACAGTAATCGCTGATGCATATTTCAATATGGCTGTAATTGCACCAACATTTCAGTTTGCTGGAAACTGAAATCCATATGTTTGTACTCTAGAGTTCATTGTTTAAGATGTTCCTAACTAGGTCTTTTCTTCCTTGTTCTGAAACTATGTTTTGCGCTTTTTTCCTGCTGGCAAATTTGCAAATTTTCCACAGTTATAGATGCCTTCATGAAAGTTGTTCGATAACCTTACATAGTTTCCTTGCTTATGCAGGAAAGTCTCTTACATTAAGACCAGGCCACATGAGATATGGTACATTGATTGTGTACGGCCTTTGTCATTTCACATATGGAAATTTGTTCATACGATAAGCAGTAATATCTCAAGGAACAACATTAACACCTCCAAAGGCAGCAGCATTATTGGTTTTCATCAGATGTTCGTTTTCTTTTAGAACTAATATTACTTTCAGCTAATTCATCACGTTTGCGTGTTGCTTCTTTATCTGCAGCTGCTTCGGTTGTAACTTTAGAGGTTTTCTTCAAATAAGAATCTTGTTTTTTTCCCATTGTACTCGTCACTGAAACTAAGCTCTCGACGTAGCTCTTCGAGGAAAAACAACCATCGACTATATCATTTATATTCAGGATCGTAACACAATTATCCTTGCGGTCGTATAAACCGAGAAAATCACCAACCTCTATCAAGGAACGGGGTTGTGCAGTAATGCTTTCTTGGGTAATGGTGAATTCCTTTGTCCAAGATTCTCTCACTCCATAATTCTGCATAATCCATACATCAAGATAAACGTCACAGACACTAGAAACTAAGCAAAGGGAATCTCCCAGCACTCCGACATCCAAACTCTGTTCTGGAAATGTCATAGTTAATTCATGAAATGGCAAATCCATGAACTTTTCACTGTTAATATCGAAGCAAATTATAGTTTCTACACGAGTAGCGGTATCACCTGACCAATGAGTAGCTTCACCTAACCAATGAAGAACGCCATTCAGAAGCGCACCAGCAGTTTCATCAGAACACGCATAAGGGATGTTTTGGCCTCTACTCCATGAACCATCTGTGTATGAATAAACTTCAGAAAAATCGTTAAGCTTGCCGTCATCACTAGACTCACCAGTTCCAATGCATACCAACTTGTAGTTATCAGTTTTGGCATCGTAACCAAACCCATAGGAAAGGTGTTTTACGTCCGCCGGTGCTCTTACGATTTCCTTGTACTCTCTTGTTGATGGGTTCCAAAGAAATAATTCTTCACTAGGAGTGGTCAATAATAAAATCAAGCCATTGCAAGATCCCATAATCCAATGGTTATTAATGTCGTTATTGTCGTTTGGGTAATCCAGCAGAACAGCTCCATCGTGACAGAAACTGTCATGGCATAGATTAAACTGAATCGAATAGATTGATTGAATTAATTGAGTGCATACAATTACATGAGACTGTTCTTATATACAAGAACTGAAGATACAAAACAGGAAAGATCTCTAACTTGGTCAGAAAGAAATATACAAGAATATACACAGAAGATATACAGTAACAACCTATCTATATCTGGAAAGAAAGATATCTTGGATATCTTGTAACACCCCCCCGCAAACTCAACATGGGATAGAGGACATGTTGAGTTTGGAGAGCAAAAGCTTGAGACGCACAGAGGACAATGCCTTAGTGAAAAGGTCAGCAGGTTGCAACTCAGAAGAAACAAAGGATAAGGTTATAGTCCGTTTCTTGTACTGATGACGAACGAAGTGGCAGTCAATCTCAATGTGTTTAGTACGTTCATGAAAGACATCATTATGAGCGATGTGAATAGCAGCCTTATTGTCGCAATATAGTGGAGTGGGTGCTGTCAGATGAACTCCCATATCCCCTAGAAGCCAGCACAGCCAAACTATTTCTGAAGTTGAATGTGCAAGAGATCTATACTCTGCCTCAGCGCTAGAGCGTGAAACTACATTTTGTTTCTTACTGCGCCAGGATATCAAAGAATTACCCAGAAATAAACAATACCCTGTAGTTGAACGTCGATCTTGATGTCTCCTGCCCAATCTGAATCTGAATATGCACGAAGACAGAGGTCAGAAGTGGATGAGAATTTAACACCTTGATACAAAGTGCCTTTGATATAGCGTAGGATCCTGAGAACAGCTGCATAATGAGTTGATCGTGGAGCTGCCATGAACTGGCTAACAATATGCACTGCATGACTGATGTCTTGTCGAGTAATGGTTAAGTAATTAAGGCTTCCCACAATCTGTCTGTACAAAGTAGGATTAGGAAGGAGTTTCCCATCAAAAGGACTAAGCTTACTATTCAATTCAAGAGGTGTAGCTGCAGTTTTATTATCCGTTAATCCAGCACGCTGAAGAGTATCTGAGGCATATTTCACTTGAGAAATAAAGCACTCATCAGATGAGCGATTAACCTCTAAGCCAAGAAAGTAACATAAAGGACCCAGATACTTCATTTCAAAACATGAGCTAAGATGAGTCTTAAGAGCAGTAATACCTTTCATGTCATCACCTGTAATAACCAAATCATCTACGTATAAGAGAAGAATGACCATACCCTGTGCAGTTGAACGAGTAAACATGGCTGAATCGTATGCACTTTGAGTGAATCCAAATTGTAGAACAACGTTGGAAAATTTCTCAAACCAAGCACGAGGCGCTTGTTTGAGTCCATACAGTGGTTTACGAAGCTTACACACTTGGTTAGAAGGATGGGTCATTCCAGGTGGAGGTCGCATATACACCTCCTCTTGAAGATCTCCACGAAGAAAGGCGTTTTTCACATCCATCTGATGTAAATTCCATTTACGAGCAACTGCAACTGCAAGCAGAGTACGAACTGTAGTCATACGAGCAACAGGTGCAAAAGTTTCTTCATAGTCGATACCATATTCCTGAGTGTATCCCTGTGAAACTAAACGAGACTTGTACCGAATAATCTTACCTTCTGAATCAGTTTTGACCTTATATACCCATTTTCTCCCAATGACAGACTTTCCTGGGGGAAGCACAACCATATCCCAAGTGTGTGCTTCCTTGTGTGCAACTAATTCTTCGTCCATAGAGTTTTTCCAAACTGGAACTATAGATGCTTCCCTGTAAGATGTTGGTGCATGCACAGATAAGATGGAAGATAGAGAACAGTGATAGTCTGCAAACCTTATTGGTGGTCGACGATTGCGTGTTGGTAGAGTATCATTAGCAGGATCCCCTTCTTGAGAAGCAGTGTCAGGATGAGCCATAAAGTGATCTGGTGTAGCCTCTAGATTTTCAAGAAACATGATATCTGTGGTGGGATTGGGAATGACAGTGGACTGAGGAGTGAACTGAGGATTGGGAATGATAGTAGACTGAGAATTGGGTGACTGAGAGATAGTTGAGGACACATCCTCAAAGGGATCCAGGTAAGAGAACTGCTCGAAGCTGGAGGATTTACTAATTGGAAGAGACCAAAAGGGTATACTTTCCCAGAAGGTAACATGTCTAGAAACACGTAGCCTTTTACTCTCTGGATCATAACAACGGTAACCGTTCTGTTCTATGCCATAACCTAGGAATACACATATAGCATTCTTCTTGCTTAGTTTGGTTCTTTCTCTCTCAGGAAGGAGGACAAAACACGTTGATCCAAACACACGAAGCTCAGAATAGTCTGGTTTCTTGTTGTATAAACATTCATATGGAGACATTCCTTCTGTAATTATGGATAGAATACGATTGATTGTGTAGACTGCAGTCAATACTGACTCACCCCAGAAATTAGATGGAACTGATGCTGACAGAAGTTGTGTTCTAGATGTTTCTACGATATGGCGGTGTTTTCCCTCAGCTATGCCGTTTTGCTGTGGAGTTTCAGTGCACGATAACTGAAGAAGGGTACCTTCTGTTGCGAGAAATTATTTGAAAGGAGTTGAGATAAACTCTCCCCCTTGATCAGCTCTGAAGGTCTTGATGGTTTTTCCGAATTGAGTTTTGATCATTCTAGAGAAGGTTGTGTATAATTTTAAGAAAATCTGATCTAGAACTGAAAAGATATATCCATGTGAAACGAGAAAAATCATCAATGAAGATAACATAATATAGTGCTCATCCCTTGGAGGTAACAGGAGATTTTCCCCAGACATCTGAGTGAATGAGATCAAAAGGTTCCACAGAATGAGTGATTATGTTATTGAAAGGTAGAGCAGATTGTTTTCCGAGCTTACATGAGATGCAATAAGGTTCTTTATCAACCTGAGTTGTTCCCAATAATCCATTATTGATCATATAAGTGAGACGAGAGAAAGAAACATGGACTAACTTAGAATGCCATAACATAAAATGAGACACAGATGGAGATGCAGTTGAAGAGAGGGAATTGGCAGTTGTAGTGGAGGCAAGCTCACTCTTTGACAGTTGAGGAGAGATCAGTGTTTCAAGGAGGTACAATCTTCCTACTCTACGGCCTATCCCAACAAGCTTCTCTGTCTTGGGATCCTGTATCACACAACCAGAAGAGAAGAAATATTTGTTAAGTCCTTGATTGCATAATTGTCCAATTGATATAAGGTTCATTCTTATCTTTGGGACAAGTAACACATCAGAAACATGTATCTTATCAGAGATTTTAATCTGACCAATGTGACTAACATTTAGTTCAGATCCATCTGCAGTTTGAATTGTTGGTGTAATAATAGGACTCTTGTGCTCAAATATGCTAGAATTGAATGTCATATGGTTAGAGGCACCTGAGTCAAGGAACCATCCATTTGAGAAGCTACCTATGGAAGCAGATAATACAGATGCTGTTGTAGCATTATTGTTACCCATTGAGAGTGCTTGCTTGAGCATTTCTTGTATGTCAGCTAGATTGTTTGGTGTGGATGCAGCTGCGTAGCTGGATGGTGCAGGTGCTGTGTAACTGGATTGTGCAGGTGCTGCATAACTGGATGGTGCAGATGTGTATCCAGTTCCATTAAACTTTCTTCGTTCTCTCATATTTCTGGAAGTAGGGGATGTACAGTTTCCTACTGTATGCCATGGTTCCTTGCAGTAGTTGCACTGGATTGGAAAGCTTGATCCTTGCTGGATTATTTGTGTGTTTGAGCTTTGTGATCCACTTTGCACTGATGGCACGGTGCAGTTCTTGGCTAGGCGGCCTGGTTTCTTACAGTTGTAGCACTGGATTTGTGAGAAATCACGATGAGTTTTCTGAGAGTTGAGATGAGTGTTAAAGTTTGCACGTGAATTAACTGCAAACACTGGTGGTATATCTGGTTTGATTCTTTTCCGAGTTTCTTCAGTGATGAGTTCTGACAGTCAGGCTTCGATAGACGGAAGAGGTGATCGATGGAGGATTGAGGCTCTCACAGTCTCAAATTCATCTCTTAATGCCATTAAGAGCTGAACTAATCGAGACTCTTCTCTGTAATTTTGCCATAACTCCATATCAGCTGTCCAGTTCGGTTCCATTGGTGTTAACTGGTTCCATATGATTGACATCTCAGAGTGAAAATCTGAGACAGATTGTTCCATCTGTTGTTTCATAGATCGAATATCCTGTTCTAGCTTATAACGTTGAGAAAAGTTTATCTGGGTATACCTTTTTTAGAGAAACTCCCATGCATCTTTGGCAGTCTCAAAGCTTGTAAGTTGCATGCTTATAGATGTTACAACTGTGTTGCTTATCTAGGTTAATATTTTGTGATTATTGATCTCCCAGCTCTCTGCAGTTTCTTCTCCTGCATCTTTTCCTTTGTCAGTGATAACGACTCCGTTTGCAGGCTTCTTAGCTTTGCCGTCAATATATTTCCACATGGCTTTTCCCTTAAGGAAACTTCTCATTAAGAAAGACCAATGATTGTAGTTTGTTCCATCAAACTTCACAGTAATGGGTTGATAATCTTCACGTGACATGTTGGGCTATGATGAAGAAGATATGACACTAGGGTTTGAGTTTTATGATTCTGATACTGGTTACTGGTTATCATTTGTTTGTTGCAGCGGAAACACGGTTTGATTTAGATCTTGATCAGCTCTGATACCATGACAGAAATTGTCATGGCATAGATTAAACTGAATCGAATAGATTCATTGAATTAATTGAGTGCATACAATTACATGAGACTGTTCTTATATACAAGAACTGAAGATACAAAACAGGAAAGATCTCTAACTTGGTCAGAAAGAAATATACAAGAATATACACAGAAGATATACAGTAACAACCTATCTATATCTGGAAAGAAAGATATCTTGGATATCTTGTAACACGTCGCACCTGCTTGACGTCGGTGATAATATTGAAGCATAATCTATGGAGTAAAATATATCATCAGCCTATTCGGACTTAGCATCATTGACTCCGATCATAATTTTTGTGTTTGTAAGGTGGTTTTTGTTGATAAGATTAAGATGATCCTTTGCGAACTTACGGCTAGAAAGTAATTCACACCAGCTTTTGCATACGGACTTGAAACATAACATGGATTTCACAGGTAACCTTAATAAAATCTCTTCTTGGATCTCCTCCGGAAAGCATGATCTTGACATTGTTGTTTGCAAATTGTTCAATTGCTCGCTTTAATAGGGTGCTCGCTTTAATAGGTGATTTAATAGGGTGCTCGCTTTACGTAGTTTACCCGAAATCTCTTCCAGTCAATTGCTCCGAAACTTTAAGCAAATCGAATTTACTTGTGGCAAAAGTTAACTATCAAACCCACTTTGTTTGTGGCGAAAGTAAATTGTCGAATCCAACGTAAGTACGTAACCCCTTGAAAAAGAGTGATTTGTGAGTCTCGGCCACTTACATTCGAATCCCATTATTGAGGATTAAAAAGGCTTGGTTTTTTTTGGGCTTCATTGGGTCATCAAATAGCAATAGCCAATACCCCTATCCGGATATTTTCAACAATACCTAATATCCCCTCATTTGATTTGAAATAATAAACTTGATTAACATCACTAATCATGATTAGTGATTCAATTAAGACTAATTCATTTATTTAAGTTAAGTGATGGAGATGAAAATCAAAATAACAAAAAAAAAAAATTAGACGGAAGAGGAGAAGAATAAGAAGAAGAGAAGAAAAAATTTGGGGATTGGAAATGAGTGATTCAAATAAGACTTTTGATCATCTTCTAAATAGATAACATATTAATACCCATCAACAACGATCAATTCTTTGCCGATTTTGCACAAAACCATGCAATTTTTTCTCAAACTCAACATGACCAACCCAAGAAGAAGAAAAAATCCAAGAAATAAATACTCAAGATAACCAGGTATACCTCTAATCTAACTCCAATTTCAGTTTTGAAGGCTAGAGTTGCAAGAAGTTTCGATTTTTTCCTTCCGAAAACCCTACGTTTCTAACCGTCAGGTCTAAGCACAGCTTGAAAACCATGAACTCCTGGCCATTATTACATTCAACGGCTAGTTCTTGATGAACTCCCAGCCGTTACTAAATATTTACGGATGGAACGATAAAAGGTCCTGACCGTAAATATAAATTTACGGCCAGATTTTTCGTATGTGCATGGGAATTATTAAGTGTTATATAATATTGTCGGCGACGACTGGGTTTCCTGGCCGTAAACATCGAATGCTATTTAATGTTAACGGCGCCGGTTGGTATACCCAACTGTAACTCTTTCAACGGACTGGTTACCTGGAAGTTTTCTTTTCACGGCTCGTTTTCTAGGCCATAAGTTGAACCATCCAAACATTGACCCATATAACTCCTTTTCCTTCAATCTTTCTCTTTGAGTTGAGTTGATGTGAGGAGATGCCTCAACAAACTTGTAGCTTCCAATTAATTTTGGGTAGATTTTGTAAGTATTATAGAGAAGAACTTTGATTTTTTTTTTCTTCCTTATTCTAAGGGTAGAAGAAGCTTAAATTGAAAGGTTAGTAATTCTATTTCATGGTTTTTTTGATTCAATTTTACATTATTATTGCAAGTAGAAGTTTCACTTTACATTAGATGGTATCAAGAGTTTTGGTTTCTTTTTTTGGGGAAATTGTGGAGAAGATTTAATTATTAGCTTGGGGGTTTGAATATTTGTGTGTGCTATTGTCAAATTGGGTTCATTCTCCTTGTGATTTTCATTATGGCTCCAAGGAAAAGAGTTAATCAAGGTGAAATTTCTATGAAAAAAGAATTAGAGGTCTTTAAGCATGAAGTGTTTGATGAAATGAAACAAAGAATGGATGCAAAATTTGAAGATTTTTTTTCAAGATTTGGTAACTTAAATATCATCAAGATCAATATAGAACTCAACATCATCATTATGAAGAAGAAGTGACGGGTGAGGAGACCACTTCTTTTCATAGTCATGTTCACCCACAAGGGAGACGATAAAAGTTTGAAGAAAGACCGAGATACCACAATGTTACTACTTCAAACCGATGGGAAGGTGGACTCAAAGATGATATTCAGGAATTCCAAGGGGGTTTATCTCCGGAAGAAATTGTTGATTGGTTAGCAACGGTTGAAGAAATCTTGGAGTTCAAGGAAGTGCCCCAAAATAAGAAGGTTGGGTTGGTTGCAACTAGATTTCGAGGAAGAGCCGGCGCTTGGTGGCAACAACTTCAACAAATGAGGTTGATAAGAGGTCAAGCTAAAATTGAATCTTGGGTGAAGCTTAAGAAACATACGAGACTTGCATTTCTACCCCATAATTATACAAGACTTATCTATCAACAACTTCAAAATCTTAGGCAAGGGTCCAAGTCGATTAATGACTACACCAAAGAGTTCTATCAATTGATTGCAAGGAACGATATTAACGTAATGGAAGAACAACCATAGCAAGGTATATATGATGTTTGAGAATGCAATATCAAGATACTTTAAACTCATTTTATATTTATTCGGTGTCGTAAGCTTATCAAAGGGAATTATCTTTGGAGAAGCAATATCCAAGGAGAGTTTCACATACCAATTGGAGTACTCACACTCAAGGAGGTATTAAAAATACTATTTCTCCAATTCCAACAAATCGATCTCCAACTACTAACATTCCATCAAAATCCAATACTTATAAACAAGTCTTTCAACGTAAATGTAACAAGTGTGGAGACGAAGGACATAAAGCATATGATTTTAGGAAGAGTGATCGTCCGGGGAAGAACTTACTTGTTCAAGGTGATGATGAAGGTGATGCATATTTGGATCTTATGGAGCCACCAATATTTGATAAAGAACCAAACGAAGAAGTGGAAGATTTGGGATGAACAGAAGAAGATGCAGGTGATGTATGCAATGGATTTTTAACATATTGAACTGAATTATCATAAGAAGCAAAGAGTGAATTAGCAGTTGATTCATCAGAGTTTGGGGATGCAAGGTTACCTAAGGAATCTTCAAAGGGATAAGAAGAAAATGATAATCTCCTATTCACTAATACTGGTTCTTCCCCAGTAGTTTGATTAGTTTGAACCGTTTCCAATTCCCTTTCATGTTCCATAATAATATCAGCTGGAACTATTGAGTTTAAAACCCTTCTAGTTTCCTAGTTACCAGACTCACCCGATTCAGAACTCTCACCATGGATCGTTATAAAATTTTCTGGCAGATTAAACGGGTAAGTTCTTTTTCCCAAGATAGAAGCTTCCGGCATATCATCGTCATATACAGGCCTTAAGACCTCACAGTTATGATCAGAGTGCAATGGTACATTAATAGTAGGTACGACAATAGAATGAGGTTCACCAAAGAGCTCCAAAAGGGTTTCCCTATTTCCTGGTATGGACAAGAAGGGTTCTACAGGTTGCATAATGCCATGAGCATCTGGGTTGTCTTGTGGGTTCCATATCTGAATGGGAGTGTCGTCTAGCCAGTAGATATCATCAGAAGGACCCGGGGAATGCATTGAGATATCGTAAATATCTTCTAACGGACGTTTTGACGAATAACACAGTTGAAGATTTTGTGTCCTAAGCGAAAGCAGAGGGTACAAAACTTTGATGGTAGGTGAAAGTAAGCTCTCGAATCGGGAAGTGATCAACCTTTATCAAAAGTTTCATGATTAAGGGTCTCTCAATGTTTACCCATACTAGTACTCTTGGTTCGCAATCGAAACTCCCATTTTCAACTCTACTCACTATTCTTATTCTTCTGACTATTAAACCTATGCGTTCTCCTCGTCTGTGTTCCTGTTTGGAGTTTGATCAGATACTAGCCCAAAGAGGTATTTCCTTTACAATATCGGAAGAGATTTGCATTCCTGGATATGCTGATCTTGCAGATAAGACATTTCCATAAGGATACCACGACCCATTGAGTGCTATCCATTTTAAATCCTCCTCAGCTCGGAAAATGATAATAAACAAGTTCGGATCTACATCAAGAATTTGAAAACCAATGTTGAGACCCCAGAAGTGACGAAAACTCCTCTTATATCTTCAGTTGTATAGATTTGAGTGGAAAAAACTCTGGCCAAAATACTGTTCTCTTTAATACCAAATTCTCTCATTAAGGTAGGTGGAGTTGGTAGAATACCCGCATTCGTGTAATTAGCATATTTCTGAGCTACAGAGAGACCACTTAAATGTTTGTATAAATTGTAACTACTCATAATGACTTAGAAGTAAGCTAGGAGAAAGAATAAGGGAAGAGAGCATGCAAAGAAAAATGAAGGAAGATAAGGTTAGAGGAGGGTATGCAGGCATTTATACAAACCATTATGTTGTTGTTTTTGTTTTATTATTTTTTTTTAAAGAAAGAAGTTGTCCATTTTCTCCTAACAACAAAACAAACCTCGAACAACTAACCTTAAACAAGTGAAAAAGAAATCTGTTTCTACACTACCTCGAACAATCAAAACACGATAACCACATTTAAGATAAATCATTCAGAGATTCCATCAGAATACAATTAATACCTTGGTCTCTACAGCAAGAGTCAAAAATACGAAAACTAAGACAACATTTATAAGTTATGTAACTAGGTCAATGTCTAAGTTTGCAATGATGAACACTGAATTGCATCAGTACAAAAATTGTCTTAGGCTTACGTCACAATGACGAAGTAGAGCTCTAACTAATTTACTTCATCTCTATCCTAATTAATAATTCGGCGAATCATTCACGAATTTTTAGGGTACGTATATTTTATGTGATATCTGAATTATTCGCGAATAATTCGAATTCGCGGTTTATTCGGTAATGTAATTCGATAGTTGTCTGTAGCTATCCGTTTCTAAACTACCTCGACCAATCAAAACACTATTTTATGAGATATCCGAATTATTCGTGAATAATTCGAGTTCGCGATTTATTCGGTAATATAATTCGGATAGCTGTCTGTAGCTATCTGTTTCTAAATTATCTCGACCAATCAAAACACGACAACCGCATTTAAGACAAATCATTGAGAGATTCCATCAGAATACAATTAATACCTTGGTCTCAGTTGGACTGAGTCCACCCGATTCACACCGTCCATCCCGTTCCCTTCCTTTCTGAATTCCTCAGGCGCACTCCAACCACTAGGCTAGCTGCTGTTTGGTGTCTTATACTTCATATATTACACATATAATCATATTCTTTGCATAAATCCAATTTTTTACACCACATAAAAAATTATCATATTCTTTGTATTTTATGTTGATTTGCTATATTCCGAACTTGCAGTGACGAATTAATATCCTTAAAACGAATTATACACGTAGTATGTCATTCCGAATTACTGTCGTATCACGAACCGTTGACCGGATTGTTGACCGAATTTGATATTTACAAATCCGAATAATACTCTTACGTATCATGTTCCGTACATTTCCCGAACTACGAATTGCTAACTAGGATCTCTATTGCATTTCATGACGAATGTTACTCCTCATTTGGGCTAATTTATGAACTTATTTTAGGGACAGGATCCGTTGACATGATTATAATGACATAATCTGTTGACATGGTTATCATTTTGTCTACTAAACCCAACCAACAATGAATTTGAAGCTAATAATTTGGCGACATGTTCGTCGTATAAAACTCTACGTTCCTATTAGAAATGAGAGTATTCTGAAATCCAAAACTTCACCATCCACAAATTTTAATTTCAACCGTTAATTATCAACGATTGATATTCAAAATAGTAGATGGTGGTCTTATACATCTCGTAGTGCTCTCATTTTTGGCGGGGGTGTAGAGACTTATAAGAAAAACATGTCATCGAAAAATTAGCTTCAAATTCATTGCCGTTCGAATTGGTAAAGAAAATGATGCTAAAATGTCAAGATTATGTCATTATAACCATGTCAACGGATCTTATCCGATATTTTATGTATTTGTTTTTGAGGAATTGATGATCTTTTTTCTTCTTTTTATGCGTGTTACAAAATCATTGAGTAGGTGGGCACCATTGAAGTTTGTACCTCTATACATACAACCCCGTGTGTAAGCAATTACATCCTTTTTCATTTTGAGAATCACTAGATTCACTTCTTGAGTCTATATTCAAAGTGGGAAATGAAGCTTTTGGTTGGCTATTTGACTTGGGTAGTTGGGTTCATACTTAGATGTATCCCGGAGATTTGTTATTGGCACATGATAATATTTTGTATAGTTTGTATTTCGATTTTTAATTTGTCTGGCGGATAAAAGTCTTTGCTTGTGATGTGACATTATTCCAGAGAGACCAGAAATATTCTTCAAACCTTAGCGGACCAAATGTTGATTGATATTACAAGACTATGTCCAAGGATAAGGGGTAACTCCATTACTTAAATACACCCAAGAAGAAAACAGCCTTGAGTCGCAAATGGCAATTGCTTCCTGAAAGTAAACACCAAAACCTCCCTTAGTTTCATTTAGTACTTTGGACGTAAACAACCCTGACCTGATATTTAAACCTCTCTCAGTTATTGACAATGCCTTGTTGTGAAGTCATCTTCTACTACTTCGACTTTGGTTTTTATAGTCCACAGTTGCTGCTTCCTAGGCTAGCCTCATCTTCAGTACATTCATTTACTATTCGCCAAATCCGTTTAAACACAAATTGTTAGAAAAATCGGCTGTTCTTGGCACAAAAGAGCTGAATGAAAACACCGGCTTCGACCAGAAGGCAACAGTGGTTGAAAACACCGGTTGCACAGTTAGAAGATTTTGGTCCCTCATAGCATCCATCTTGATTTTATTGTTAGATTAATATATAGTTTAATTTCCATGTAAATTCTAAGCAGCTTGATCTGTTATAGTCGCGTGTTCTACTGACAAAAATGATTTCTCTAGTCCAGTCTTCATGTACCGTTGAAATTTGTGGTTGGGTTAAAGCAAGAATTCAACAAAAAAAGAAGGATCATCAGGAAAAAAAACATGGGTTGTCATAACCTAGTACTTATCATCTTCATCTATTTGTGTTGTTTTTCAAACTTACTGATCACCATAAAATACACAAGTGCACAGGATTCTACTCAACTTTGTTCAGGAAATAATTACACAGCTGGCAGTATATTTGAAGCTAATCTCAACCTTGTTTTCCCTGCAACCATCAGTAAGAGATACTATAACGCCACCGTTGGCCAAAGCCCGGGTACGATTTATGGGTCTGTACAGTGTAGAGGTGATGTTACATTAGATGCTTGCCAAAGTTGTGTTCAAATGGGTGCTCCAAAGATAATAGAAAAGGGTAGATGTTCAAATTTTAAACAGAACTCATCTAAACAATCAATTATTTGGTATGATAGATGTATGTTAAGGTATTCAAATGAATATTACTTCAATATTATGCAAGACTCTCCAGAAGTTCGTCGGTGGGATGTTACTAATGTTTCCAATCCGGATCAGTTCGTCGGTGGAATATTACTTCAATATTATTCAAATTTAATAAATGATTTAGTAGGAGAAGCTGCTTGTAGTTTTTCTGCTAATTTTGCTACTGGAGATAGAAATATCACTAATCGTACCAAAGTATATGGATTTGTAGAGTGTGCTGCAGATGTACCTTCAAGAAATTGTAGTAAATGTCTTTTTGGAGTTATATCTAACTTGCCAAGTTGTTGTGATGGAAAAATTGGTGGAAGAATTCTTAGACCCAGTTGTAATATAAGATATGAAATATATCCCTTCCTTCAATCTATGAATGCTCCTCCTTCACCACCTTTATTATCATCTCCTGCTCCTCTCGCGTCACTGCCTCCGTTGTCAAGTACTTCACTAAACTGTAAGTATTACCGCTTTCCTCGGTTGTTTCTCATGAAAATTATGCGGAATATTGTTGCTTCCCATGAAAATTATCAAATCGAAACTTTCACTCTGCTCCTAATTGAAAAATGGTCATATTCATGCAGCAAGCTTCAAGCCAGCCATGCTTGTGATTATTATAGTCGTTGTTTCTTTCATGGGTGAAAAACAGATATAGGCTTTTTTCAGGGTGACAGCCATAGGCCCATTTTTTTGAAAATTACAAATCTAGGCCGATTTTGACCGTTTTATTGAAAAAACGGTTAACGGTGGTTATCCATCTTTTTTACACCGTTAGTGTAAGATAAAAAGACTTATAAGTCCTTCAACTCTTTGAGTTTATTGTTAACTCGTGAGTTTCTTATTGACTCGGTTTGGTTACACATCATCATTACACGTCACCATATGTACACGGTACCATCTAAATCAGTCACCTGGATTTCTCGGTCAACTCGCCTGAACCGGATTTCTTTCTAGTTCTGACCGTTTCCTGGTAATTTCCAGGCCATAATTTAAGGCCATTCTTTCAGATCTCAGGCCTGAACTCGCCCCTGTATAACCACCAATATCATTTCTGCAACAGCCAACCAACATAAATCTGATGCAACTATTCAAACATCTCCTTTCAGACCATTGTAGCATTCGCTGCATCTCAGCACTATCTGTAACTGCACATCACCACCAGTTCGAGATACCCACCACATCTGAATTCTCTTCCTTTCTTCCTAACTCAATAGCACATCAGCCTCACCTCAACTGCAACCACAAGAATCTATCTGCAGTCCCATTTCAGCTTCTTATTCCATAACCAACACCATTTTCTTGTTCATCTGAGTCAATCAACAACAACATTATTCGTGTTGTCTTGCACCTGCAACTTACACTCCAACTTAGTTCACAACCAGCACACAAGCAACACATTGCGATCTCAGTACCATCATCTCAATTCTCTGTTCTTCATTTACCAGTCCATTGCAGCATCACCATCCTACAAGCTCAACAACACAAACCCACTGCAACATAAACTAACTCCTCTAGATGCAATTGCAAATATGTAGCTTCAGTTCATACTTTTAGCAGAGGAGCAACATACATCTTCTCATCTCATTCCAATAACACCAGTGTCATCTTCTATACAAGCCAAAATTCATCTCAGAACAACTCAAACCCCAATCCTCATTCTGTTAAAAACCAGAATCACTGCCAAAATCTTCTCAGCAGAAAATACAACATCAATATGACCCATACTTTCCACTTCCGACACAGATCTGTGCTCTAACTTATAAATTCACCACAATAGCAGCAACAGCTCAATCTGGTTCATCCTTGTCCTTGGCTTCAGAAATTATCAAAACCCCAAATCAACTCTTTCACATACCCATCCATTCATATGTTGAGCTTCAAATTCATAAAAGATTCAGACCCTAACTGTGATTCTCAATAGCAAACACGTTTACGAGAATCCTCAATCCGCACTTAACTCTCCCATTTGAAAACAACCCTAATTCTTATTCTGATTCTAAACAACACCTTCAATTCCTTCGAATGGATATCATAGAGACGGATCATCGATTGAACAGAAATAATGAAACACAGATAAAGAAGACAAAGATTTAAGTAGTTCGGCACTAACGCCTACATCCACTGACAGAACCCCGAAGGGTGATATATATTGATCTCCAGACTATATGAAACTGGGATACTTTTACATATACATTAGGATTCCTATTTATAGGAATGACTAGATGATTAGTAAACCTAAACCTAGAAGATAATAACAAACTCATTTGACTTGACTAGGTAATCTGACTATACAAACAGATTTACTTGCTTGACTACAATGACTTGGCCTTCTTCTGACTTTATCTTCACTCTACGTGAATACAAGATGCACGGTAACCTCGGCTCTTGTATATGACGAGATATTCCAACACCCCCCTCAAGCTGAACACAGAAAGTCTTTGAAGTGTCCAACTTGAAAAATCTTGAGTAGAAATGCATAATCTGGTAGCATAAACTTCAATTAAAGTCTTGTAACTTGGACTTCACTATCATTAAAATTCACTTAATATTCAATCACCAACATTAGTGAAATACAACAACAAGCAGCAAAGGACTTCCATAACTCCAGCTTCAAATACTCAGTGTGTTGAAAACTGATTTGATTGCCCAATAGGCTTAAAAGCTCTGACGTTAAGCAACAAACTCGTCTTAACGGACCTTGATCTTGGAAGAAGCCTTTAACTCCACCGTTCAACATTGACAAAATACTACAGACGATAAAACTCCATGGGAGATACTTAAAAGAGTTTGAGAACAATAATTTATTGGAAGCATGGGCTTGATTCGAAAAGCAATCATGCCCACCGAAATGGATTAAAAATCTAATTTTAGCCTTGACGAGAAATTTGATCAAGTCAGTCAATAGATAAGAAACTGACTAGTAGAAAGAAAATATAACACGATCATATGTTGTAAAAGGGATCGACCATACTTGATGTATTCTGGAGTAGCAAGAAGCTTGCAGGAAAACGTTGATTGGTCGTCGAGATAAGAACACGAAAATTGAATTGTTCTCAAAATTTATGTTGGATTAATACCCAAAGAAACAATGATTCTTGAGATGATAAAACATCAAAAATGATGATGAGATTTAATAAAACTCAAATAACAAGTTTAATTATAAGAAATAACAGTCAGTCATCGAAATATAATGATAGACCTCCAACTGTTTAAGAGAGTTTTCTTGAATGAAAACTAATTTCTCAAATGTTCCGAGAAAATCCATATAGTGATTAATGGGGATAAAAATGGAAAGTTCCTAATTTGCATCAAAAATCAAAAAAAGGAAACTGAGTCTGAATCATACAAGCTAGTCCAAAAAAATGTTAAAGGTCAACTATGAATGTAGAAAGTTATGTCTAACTTCAGTAATTGCTGAGCTCATTACCAAGATAGGGAATAGATAGATGCCTGAAGTGGAATAAATGTATCATGGATGACCAAATTAGGCTGCAACAAAAACACAGAAGGTAGATTCAGTGATCTCCTTGCTTAGAGAAAAAAAAGGGAAACTGTGAAGCAAAATGAATGATTCTATTTTAACATTGCTTTCATGTGACAAGAATCTATGTAGAGAGGAAGTCCATTATGATCACACTAGCATCCTAACAAAATAAGCTGAAAGGCAGAAACTTATGAAACAACATTGGGCAGAGATGCAACTCAACAATGATAGGAGATGTAAGCTTTTAGTTATAGCAAAAAAGTAAACTGAATAACGTATTGTGTATATAAGATTTAGCTTACAATAGGTTCTGATTCAGAATTAAAAATAAACATATTTGGTGACCAAGTAATTCACATCTAACAGGATAAAATTCAGGTTACTGTTAAGAGATTACTAAAATATTCCTTCAAAAGAAAAGCACTCCAACGATAAAGAAAAAGTAAATGCTACTCACATTGGCACCACGATCCAGAAGAACTTTAACATTATCGTGTTCACCAGCAGCGGCAGCATGATCTAGCGGTGAGCAAAAATCATTTGTATCATCCACATTAGTACCTTTTTTAAGTAACAAGCGTATGACACCTTTATGCCCTGCCACACGAAAAAACATCAGGACCTCGTTTAAGTTATTGTGTCCAAATAACACATTTGGAAAGTTACCAGATCAGCTGGACGCAACCTACCTTTCATAGCGACGAGAAGCAAAGGACTTTTATTTGAATCATCTAATATTTCAGGATTAATGGCAACTGCAAGATGAAACTTAGCTTATATAAAGACAACTCTCTTTATTGATGTTTAGAAAATCTCTCAAAACTAAACACAAGCTCTAATCTTGCTCATATGATCAACCACAACTTTGGTGATCATATATATATAAAACTATGAATTCTTTTTCCTAGTCCTATTACCTTATTACATGTCTTTCCTTTTCTTAGAACTAGATGACTTCTAATTCCCTTATGATTACATCAATTTCCTAATCTTGTCCTAACCAGCTTGTTAGTGACTTCTATGTTTTGAATTTTAACCAACATTCTCCCCGTTAAGCTTCAACCTTACCCGTGACATATCTTGTACTCCAATTAGTTGTATCATTTCTTCAAACTTGATCCGAGCTAATGCCTTTGTCAATATATCTGCTTTCTGCTCAGTTCCAGGTATGTGTTCTACGTTAATGACCTCCTTCTCGATGCATTCTCGTATGAAATGATACCTTTTTTGAATGTGTTTCGTCTTCCCATGAAACACTGGATTTTTAGTGAGTGCAATTGCAGACTTATTATCAATTTTAATGAGAACTTTTTCAGGTTCTCTTCCTTTGATTTCACCCAACAGTTCTTGAAGCCATATTGATTTTTTAGCTGCTTCTGTTGCAGCCATAAACTCAGCTTCACAGGATGAGGGGGCAACAGTGTCTTGCTTCTGTGAACACCATGTAATTGATGCTTCTCCTAGATAAAATATATGACCAGTTTTACCTTTTCCATCATCTTGGTCAATATTATGACTGCTGTCACTATACCCAACAATTCCTTTTATTCCTCCTCGACCATACTTCAATCCACAATTGATTGTTCCTCTTAGATATCTCAATATCTGCTTTATTACATCACCATGAGACTTGCGTGGACTCTGCATATGACGGCTTGCTACTCCCACAGAGAAAGCCAAATCTGGTCTTGTGTGTAATAAGTATCTTAGGCATCCAACATTTCTTCTATAACTCGTTGAATCAATCTCTGCTTCTTCTTGTGCCTTTGAAACTTTAAGTCCAAACTCCATTGGTATCTTAGTTGGATTACAAGTTTCAAGTCCTGCTTCTTTCAGAATTCTCCTTGCATAAGATTCTTGTTTAATCTTAATCCCATCTACTCCTTGATGGACTTCTATGCCAAGCTAATAAGTGAGATTTCCGAGGTCTGACATCTCAAACTTTGATGACATTTCTCTCTTGAACTCATTCATCACCTTAAGGTAGTTGCCAGTCAAAAATAGATCATCTACATAGACTGCAATCACAAGAAGCGTTCCCTTTTCTTCTCTTCTGTATACAGAAGTTTCTTTAGAGCACTTAACAAATCTGATTTCTCTTAAGATTTGATCTAACTCTGTATTCCAGGCTCGAGGAGCTTGTCTTAGACCATATAGATCTTTTGATAACTTATAAACCTTATGCTCTTGTCCTTTTACTTCAAAACCTTCTGGTTGTTCAACATACACATCTTCTCGCAATTCACCATGTAAGAATGTTGTCTTAAAGTCTAAGTGGTGAATTTCCCATGAGTTTGATGTTGCTTCTGCTATTAAGAGACAAATTGTCTCTAGTCTAGCCACTGGTGCGAAAACTTCATCAAAGTCTATGCCTGATTCTTGAACGTATCCCTTAGCTACAAGTCTTGCCTTATATTTGTTAATAGTTCCATCAACATTTCTTTTAACCTTGAAGATCCACTTGAGGCCAATCACTTTTACCCCACCTGGATTATCAACTAGAAACCAAGTCTTATTTCTGTTGATTGAAATAATTTCTTCTCTACATGCTTGTGTCCATTTAGTCGAGACCTTTGCTTCCTAAAAATTCCTTGGTTCATCATTAACAGAAAGTAGCATAACCTCACATTCTTCTGCAGCTTGAAGAACATAATCCTCCAGATACTGTGGCTTTTGAGTCTGTCTTGTTGATTTTCGCAATGGTGGGATAGCTTGAGCTTCTTGGTTTTCTTCTTCTTCTTCTACGTTATTCTCAGTGTTTTCAATATTCTCTTCTTCTTCTTGATTATCAGTGTTGATGGTTATGGGTCATTCTCCTTCATCAATTACTTGACCCCATCTCATGTGAAGCATTCATGGATCCCTACTTGGTCCATCATTAGTTTCTTTCCAGTTCCAGTTTGCTTTTTCATCGAATACCACATCTCGACTCACTATTACTCTTTTCGTTGTTGGATTGAATAATCTGTAAGCTTTGGATCCAGGATCAATTCCTAGATGCACAAGAGTCTGAGATCGATCATCTAGTTTCTTAAGAGTTGCAGAGTCAACTTTTGCGTATGCTTTGCAACCAAACACTCTTAAATGATCTATGTTTGGTTTTCTATTTCGCAAACTTTCATACGGAGTCATGTCTTTCAGAGCTTTCGTAGGTATCCTGTTTATTAGGTATTTGGAGTGTCGTACAGCTTCTCCCCATAGATAATTAGGTACCTGCATAGCCTTTAAAGAACTTCTTGTCATCTCCATTAGAGTCATGTTTCTCCTCTCCACCACTCCGTTTTGTTGTGGTGTAATAGGACCACATAAATCAGCATGAAGAAGCTCTAATGGCTTTGAGGCTCTGAATGTTGTTTCTTTTGGAAAACCTTGACGCGTTTGTTTCCCAACTAAAAATGATTCACAGATCCTTGATTCATCGTTTATCTGTGGTATCCCTCGAACCATCTTGTTCTGAGACATAGTTTTTAAGGTTTTGAAACTTATGTGTCCTAAACTTGCGTGCCACTTCCATGTCTGATCTTCCACTCTCATATTCAGACACAATGGCCTTCCAATCATGAGACTTATCTTGTAAAGTCTATTCTGTGAGTGTGATACTCTAACTAAAAGTCTTCCACTTGGGTCATGAACTGTTAGATAATCTTGTCGCATTCTAACATCACATCCAACTTCTGTAGCTTGTCCTAAACTTAGAATGTTGCTTTGTAAGTTTGGGATGAAGTAGATGTTTGTGACAAACTTAGAATGTTGCTTTGTAACTTAGAAGATCCATCCCCAAACTTCACTTGTCCTTTGATTTTCTCATTGAGTTCAGAAAAGTAGTGTCTTTTACCAGTCATGTGATTGCTGGCTCCATTATCTAAATACCAGATTCCTTCTTCTCCATCCTTTGATTTGTAGTTCTTTGGTATTAGTTTCCCTTTGTTTAAGAATACAACTTCGTGCATGAAAAGAGTTGTATCTGCTTCCCTTGTTTCATTCTTATTTGCTTCTTCCATCTTTTGTATTCTTTCAAGGCATACATAGGAGAAGTGTCCTGGTTTATCACATCTGTAACAAATAATGTTTGATCTATCCTTCTTTTCTTTCCCTTGGTTTTGATCATTCTGACTTGTTGTTCTATCTTGTGAGTTAAACCTTCCTCCCCTTCCTCGGCCTATGTTTACTCTACCACCTCTTCCACGACCTCTTCCTCTTGTCGCAGAGTTTTGTTGGTAAGAGTTTGTGTACAAGAGTTTTCCTTGAGTTTCTCCATTGTTTTCTTCATCAAGGATTCTCTCTTCATATGCTTTCAATCTTCCAATTATATCTTCATAACTAGTCTTCTTTAAATCTAAGACTTGTTCGAGAGAAGGTATGATATGAATATAGTTGGATCTTGGTAAACTATTGAGAAACTTCTTTACCAGTTTATCTTCATCAATGTATTTTCCAAATGACGCATCTTTTGAGGCTATCTCTGATAGCTTTCCTGCAAAGCTATCAATAGTATCAGTGTCTTTCATCTTCACTCTTTCAAATTCAGACATTAAGGTTTGCAGACGGGGTTCTTTAATTCGATCAGCTCCGAGATTACGTGCCTTTATTACATCCCAAATTTTCTTTGAAGTTTCCTGGTCACCAACTTGTAGAACAAGACATTGTGGTATTCCTTGAAAGAGTAATCCTATAGCGATGTTGTTCTTATCTGGGTCCAATGTATCAGGATCAATTGTTTTCCAAACTTTGTAGATTTTCATCAGTACCTTCATTCTCATGTCCCATACTGTGTAGTTTGTGGCGTTGAGGATTGGCACTTGTATTGATGGTGGCGTGAATTGTTTTGCACCCACAATGGTGGTTTCGTTTTCCATGGCTCAAAAACAAGCTCTGATACCAATTAATGGCAACTGCAAGATGAAAGTTAGCCTATATAAAGACAACTCTCTTTATTGATGTTTAAAAAATCTCTCAAAACTAAACACAAGCTCTAATATTGCTCTTATGATCAACCACAACTTTGGTGATCATATATATAGAACTATGAATTCCTTTTCCTAGTCCTATTACCTTATTACATGTCTTTCCTTTTCTTAGAACTAGATGACTTCTAATTCCCTTAGGATTACATCAATTTCCTAATCTTGTCCTAACCAGCTTGTTAGTGACTTCTATGTTTTGAAGTTTAACCAACAAGGATTGACACCCATTTCAAGAAGATATGCCACAGCGGCCAATCCCCTTCTATGGCTGCATAGGACGGGGGAGTTTCACCTGCAAAACACATCACGGCAAAGTGGTTACCGATTTTTTAAGATATGAACTTTAACTTTAATTAGTACTAGAAGTCACTATTAAAGTAATGACGTAGGTCATACATTCGCACCGCCTTTTGTTACTTAAAATTACGTTAAGCCACTGAGCAATGTGTTAACTTAGACACTATCCAATCTAAAACCCCCACCTCATTTTCATTAGTCGTAGACATGAAAGAAAACAGAAACAAAAACTCAAAAAAGAACATCGTTTGGATCCATTTACTCAGATTTACCCATTATTATTCTTATCAACTCCAATTTCCATTAGTACTAAAGATTATGCAGTAACCATTGAAAATCTAATGAAATAACATAATTAAAATCATACCTATCTCTTGAATTAGTACTCCCTCCAGCAACATCATAATAGATAGATACCAATGCTGGAATTTCATCTCTAAGAACATGATGTAGTGGTGCTGTACATTCTGATCCAAATCAAGATCATTAAAAAAAAATCAACTATACAAAAGAAATCCTTCGAAAAAAAAAGATTAGAAAAAATAAATTAATAAAAAAATCATACGTATGAGTTTCCTGAGTTCGCCAACATTAGCAGCATTGATAAGAGTTTTCTTACTTCTTATCCGCATTCCGATTTACTTGATCGGTGTGTTTCCTCTTTGTTTATACATCTAAGATCTTTCTTAGGGACATAGGAGGAGAAGAATAAGAGGAGGAGAGGAGGTAAGAGGAGGAGAGAGGGTTTTAACAAAAGGGGCGCCAAGGATATACTCCTATTAATTAAAGATTGCAGAGGGGCGACTGAGAGTTATCCAAAGAGTTATGGAGTACTCCACACGTTACTATGAAACGCGACTGACTAGACTGACCTAGGTTGAGATCTATTTAGAGTAGACTCACACCCTATTAACTCTCAGTCGCCTCTCTGCAATCTGTAATTAATATATCCTTGGCTCAATTCCTAGCTCATGCTGGTAGGTCTATGTTGGCAAAGCATGTAGGCCGAGCTATGTTACTCTACCAAATGGATACTTTCTTGATTCCTAAAAGCATGTGCAATAAAATCGACTATGACCTCAGAAGATACTGATGCGTGGAGGATTTGAATTCAAATAAGAGAAAATTACATATCATTGTTTGGGAAAGTATCTGCAATACAAAGAAAAAGGGCGGATTGGGTTTTAGAATAAGTGAGATAAACAATTTATCCATGATGGCTAGAAGTGTATGGATATTAATTGAAAATCCAACATCTCTTCTAGCACAAGTTCTAAAAGAAAAATATTATACAAACTGTGATGTCTTGAATTCTAATTGTCCTGATAAAGCTTTATGGGTATGGAAATGCCTTCGTACCACAATGAACAAAATAAAACCTTTTATTTCATGGGTTGTGGGTAAAGGAAATTTCATAGACTCTTGGTGTGATAATTGGATACCAGGGAAAAGAGTTGATACACCAAAAGCAAACTCAATCCCTGACAAGAACCTAAAAGTGAGTGATCTAATTAATCATGACACGAGAAAATGGGATATAGCAAAATTAAATGTTGTTTTTGATTAATCTTCAAAAGAGATGGTTGAAAAAATCCCACGTAGCTCAGATTCCTCTATTGACAGAAGAATTTGGACTCCTTCAATGTTTCTTACAAAGTCTGCTTATTCAGTCCTAAGTGTGAGGGGGGATGACTCTAAATGGAAAGCAAGCTGCAAGGATCCAATTATTTGTATGGAAGGCTCTAAAAGTTGCACTATGATAATGTTTTTGATTGTCGTTGTTGTAATAAGGATTCAAACTCTAAGACTTGTGAAGACTAAATTTAACGGTTTAAATAAAATAATAAATAAAAGAGAGATTCATTAGGACTAGGATTCCACCGAATTCATAACACATGGTTCAATTTATTTATTTTCAACAATTAAAGTTCAATAAATTAATAAAACATCGACTCTTGTTTTGCCAAAGTAGATCCTCAAAACATTAGTTATAAACGTAAGCATGGGACATCAAACATCTAAGCAAGCTTGACTCATCTAATAAAATGATAACTAATTAATTCGAATCATAAATCAATTTAAAATAAGTGCAAAAGTCATGCAGAAAATAATAAAAATTCACCCATGTGTGAAGTTCGGCTTCCTCCGTCGACCCAATGTTGGGGTTTAGCTTCTCATGATGAAAACACACGCAAAAAATATAATTAATAGCTCAAATGGTGTTTACAATGGTGAAAATGAAGAAAAATTAAACGCAACAATTTTGCTCTACCAAAACTCCCCCTCTTTTCCCCTTGTTTGGTCCTATTAGCACCCTATTTATACTCAACAACCCATTACTCAAACATCTTTTCAAAATATTCTTCCATAACTCCACCATATCTTATCTTTGATAAAAAATATCTCAGGAATAATTTCTTTCTCCACTATCACACATCTTCCTCTATTTGCTATAATAAAATTCTGGGGATATTATTATTTTTTTATTTATAAATACAACCACATATTTTCTTTCTCCTTTTTAATAAAAACAAACTCATCAATATATTATCTCTTTTAACTTCAAGATATGAAAACTTCTTGTATAATAGGCAACAAGATATCTTTGCCTTAAATCTTTGAGATATCCCATAAATTATGTGAATCTGTTTCAAATGAAGAAGAAGAGGGTGCCTCTATCCATTTGTTCATTTGTTGGGTGTCTTTAACAAGTTGGGTGACTGTATCTGAAATGATGGGTTCCTTTATCAGTTACTCTGGCTGCTTTTACACTTTTTTCGATCTATTTTTCCAAAAGAGCTTATTTCCTTGAAAAGACTTAAAACAAGTTTGTTAGTGATAAAATGAGTCCCAGCTAATGTATTTATGGGTGAAAATGCGTCGCACTTTCGTGATTATCAATTTCCCCCACACTTACATTTTGCTAGTCCTCGAGCAAAACATAAAAATTGACCCGCTACACAGCTAGTCATATAATAAGATAGAGAGAGAGAGACCCGCTACACAGCTGGTCATAATTTTTTTTTTAAAGACCCGCCACACAGCTGGCCATAACATGTAAGAAAAAATGGAAAGACCCGCTACACGGCTGGTCATATAATAAGATAGAGAGAAAGAGACCCGCTACACAGCTGGTCATAATATGCAAGAAAAAAAGAAAAGACCCGCTACACAGCTGGTCATAACCCTAACAACTACAAAAAAAATTTTTTTTTTTTATACCCGCTCAACAGCTGGTCATAAATTACCTACAAACCTTCAATAGACCCGCTCAACAGCTGATCATGATTTGCAATGAAACTCCTGAAACACTAAAGTAAAAAGTTAACCACTCCCTCAGACTTAAACTTTACATTGTCCTCAATGTAATTGAGTCATCCAATGCAAAACTTAAGATGGGAAATTCATAATGGAGAAAGTAAACAAAATATAAAAATAAATAAGATAAAAGTACACCTACTGGAATATACAAAAAGGATCCCCAAAAATTGACTGTCTGAAAATTTGGGGATCAACCCAAAATACAGTATTTACAAACGACAGCTTCATAATTATGCTATGAAAATATGGTGACATTGAAACTGTCAAAAACCAAGATTTACCCCTAAATCAAGTTTTTACTGCACAAGGAAGTGCGTAAAGAACAAAATATGGGGACTCTATTGAGACTGGGGAAATATCAATTGATTCATGCACGATATCAGGAATAGGCAAGTCCTTTGGGTACTTAGATGCAAATTAATCCAACAATACTTTAGAAGCACAAAATTCTAACCCTAAATTAGGCAACTTTTGGAAGTTTAGGGGTCTAGAAACAACCTCTAAGTCGGGTGAATGATCTTGTGAGGTAGACTCATCTATGGAATTAGGCAAATCATCCACATAATCATCCACAGGGTCATCTATATGTTCTGTTTGGAACAGAGAGTCACTACCAGATTCATCATCATCAGTAAATAATCTTTGACATTCAAGAACTCTCAATCTTTGTTCCAAACTAGGCGGTGTGTGTTTGTAATACTTCTCATATATCTCTAGAGGATATTCTTCACTTACCTCATGTAGAGTAGAAACTCCATACCATTGCCTACTCATATATTCAGCAAGCGTCATCTCAGATGAGGTTTCCTGATAATTTGACTTTTTACGCATATATACCGCCAGCGTCATTGTAGGTGACGTCTCCTCAGAAGAAGTCATCATTCTCAAAAATTCCCTGAACAGAAATACAAAAACAAACGCATAAAAATGAGAAAAAAATCTAAAATGAAATGAAAATACTATACAAAATAAAAATAAATAAACCTAAAAAATTAATCTAAAGACAAATCCGTGTCGGCGCCGCCAAAATGATAATGTTTTTGATTGTCGTTGTTGTAATAAGGATTCAAACTCTAAGACTTGTGAAGACTAAATTTAAAGGTTTAAATAAAATAATAAATAAAAGAGAGATTCATTGGGACTAGGATTCCACCGAATTCATAACACATGGTTCAATTTATTTATTCTCAACAATTAAAGTTCAATAAATTAATAAAACATCGACTCTTGTTTTGCCAAAATAGATCCTCAAAACATTAGTTATAAATCGTAAGAATGGGACATCAAACATCTAAGCAAGCATGACTCATCTAATAAAATGATAAATAATTAATTCGAATCATAAATCAATTTAAAATAAGTGCAAAAGTCATGCAGAAAATAATACAAATTCACCCATGTGTGAAGTTCGGCTTCGTCCGTCGACCCAATGTTGGGGTTTAGCTTCTCATGATGAAAACACACGCAAAAAATATAATTAATAGCTCAAATGGTGTTTACAATGGTGAAAATGAAGAAAAATTAAACGCAACAATTTTGCTCTACCAAAACTCCCCCTCTTTTCCCCTTGTTTGGTCCTATTAGCACCCTATTTATACTCAACAACCCATTACTCAAACATCTTTTCAAAATATTCTTCCATAACTCCACCAGATCTTCTCTTTGATAAAAAATATCTCAGGAATAATTTCTTTCTCCACTATCACACATCTTCCTCTATTTGCTATAATAAAATTCTTGGGATATCATTATTTTTTTTATTTATAAATACAACCACATATTTTCTTTCTCCTTTTCAATAAAAACAAACTCATCAATATATTATCTCTTTTAATTTCAAGATATGAAAACTTCTTGTATAATAGGCAACAAGATATCTTTGCCTTAAATCTTTGAGATATCCCATAAATTATGTGCATCAGTTTTAAATGAAGAAGAAGAGGGTGCCTCTATCCATTTGTTCATTTGTTGGGTGTCTTTAACAAGTTGGGTGACTGTATCTGAAATGATGAGTGCCTTTATCAGTTCCTCTGGCTGCTTTTACACTTTTTTCGATCTATTTTTCCAAAAGAGCTTATTTCCTTGAAAAGACTTAAAACAAGTTTATTAGTGATAAAATGAGTCACAGCTATTGTATTTATGGGTGAAAATGCGTCGCACTTTCGTGATTATCAAATTCCCCCACACTTACATTTTGCTAGTCCTCGAGCAAAACATAAAAATTGACCCGCTACACATCTAGTCATATAATAATATAGAGAGAGAGACCCTCTACACAGCTGGTCATAAATTATTTTTTTTAAAGACCCGCCACACAGCTGGCCATAACATGTAAGAAAAAATGGAAAGACCCGCTACACGGCTGGTCATATAATAAGATAGAGAGAAAGAGACCCGCTACACAGCTGGTCATAATATGCAAGAAAAAAAGAAAAGACCCGCTACACAGCTGGTCATAACCCTAACAACTACAAAAAGAAATTCTTCTTTTTTTTTTCTTTTTTTTTATACCCGCTCAACAGCTGGTCATAAATTACATACAAACCTTCAATAGACCCTCTCAACAGCTGATCATGATTTGCAATGAAACTCCTGAAACACTAAAGTAAAAAGTTAACCACTCCCTCACACTTAAACATTACATTGTCCTCAATGTAATTGAGTCATCCAACGCAAAACTTAAGATGGGAAATTCATAATGGAGAAAGTAAACAAAATATAAAAATAAATAAGATAAAAGTACACCTACTGGAATATACAAAAAGGATCCCCAAAAATTAACAGTCTGAAAATTTGGGGATCAAACCAAAATACAGTATTTACAAACGACAGCTTCACATTTATGCTATGAAAATATGGTGATATTGAAACTGTCAAAAACCAAGATTTACCCCTAAACCAAGTTTTTACTGCACAAGGAAGTGCGTAAAGAACAAAATATGGGGACTCTATTGAGACTGGGGAAATATCAATTGATTCATGCACGATATCAGGAATAGGCAAGTCCTTTGGGTACTTAGATGCAAAGTAATCCAACAATACTTTAGAAGCACAAAATTCTAACCCTAAATTAGGCAACTTTTGGAAGTCTAGGGGTCTAGAAACAACCTCTAAGTCGGGTGAATGATCTGGTGAGGTAGATTCATCTATGAAATTAGGCAAATCATCCACATGATCATCCACAAGGTCACCTATATGTTCTGTTTGGAACAGAGAGTCACTACCAGATTCATCATCATCAACAAATAATCTTTGATATTCAAGAACCCTCAATCTTTGTTCCAAACTAGGCGGTGTGTGTTTGTAATACTTCTCATATATCTCTAGAGGAGATTCTTCACTTACCTCATGTAGAGTAGAAACTCCATACCATTTCCTACGCATATATTAAGCAAGCGTCATCTCAGATGAGGTTTCCTGATAATTTGACTTTTTACCCATATATTCCGCCAGCGTCATCGTAGGTGACGTCTCCTCAAAAGAAGTCATCATTCTCAAAAATTCCTTGAAAATAAATACAAAAAGAAACGCATAAAAATGAGAAAAAAATCTAAAATGAAATGAAAATACTATACAAAATAAAAATAAATAAACCTAAAAAATGAATCTAAAGACAAATCCTTGTCGGCGCCGCCAAAATGATAATGTTTTTGATTGTCGTTGTTGTAATAAGGATTCAAACTCTAAGACTTGTGAAGACTAAATTTAAAGGTTTAAATAAAATAATAAATAAAAGAGAGATTCATTGGGACTAGGATTCCACCGAATTCATAACACATGGTTTAATTTATTTATTCTCAACAATTAAAGTTCAATAAATTAATAAAACATCGACTCTTGTTTTGCCAAAATAGATCCTCAAAACATTAGTTATAAATCATAAGCATGGAACATCAAACATCTAAGCAATCATGACCCATCTAATAAAATGATAACTAATTAATTCGAATCATAAATCAATTTAAAATAAGTGCAAAAGTCATGCAAAAATAATACAAATTCACCCATGTGTGAAGTTCGGCTTCCTCTGTCGACCCAATATTGGGGTTTAGCTTCTCATGATGAAAACACACTCAAAAAATATAATTACTAGCTCAAATGGTGTTTACAATTGTGAAAATGAAGAAAAATTAAACGCAACAATTTTGCTCTACCAAAACTCCCCCCTCATTTCCCCTTGTTTGGTCCTATTAGCACCCTATTTGTACACAACAACCCATTACTCAAACATATTTTCAAAATATTCTTCCATAACTCCACCAGATCTTCTCTTTGATGAAAAATATCTCAGGAATAATTTCTTTCTCCATTATCACACATCTTCCTCTATTTGTTAGA
Source organism: Papaver somniferum (assembly GCF_003573695.1). NCBI lineage: Eukaryota > Viridiplantae > Streptophyta > Magnoliopsida > Ranunculales > Papaveraceae > Papaver > Papaver somniferum. Next base: position 1,492,500 of record NW_020648415.1, read on the forward strand.
ATAAAATCCTGGGATATATATTTTTTTATTTATAAATAAAACCACATATTTTCTTTCTACTTTTCAATAACAACAAACTCATCAATATATTATCTCTTTTAACTTCAAGATATGAAAACTTCTTGTATAATAGGCAACAAGATATCTTTGCCTTAAATCTTTGAGATATCCCATAAATTATGTGAATCTGTTTCAAATGAAGAAGAAGAGGGTGCCTCTATCCATTTGTTCATTTGTTGGGTGTCTTTAACAAGGTGGGTGACCGTATCTGAAATGATGGGTGTCTTTATCAGTTCCTCTGGCTGCTTTTAACACTTTTTTTGATCTATTTTTCCAAAAGAGCTTATTTCCTTGAAAAGACTTAAAACAAGTTTATTAACGATAAAATAAGTCCCAGCTAATGTATTTATGGGTGAAAATGCATCGCACTTTCGTGCTTATCAAATTCCCCCACACTTACATTTTGCTAGTCCTCGAGCAAAACATAAAAATTGACCCGCTACACAGCTAGTCATATAATAAGATAGAGAGAGAGAGACCCGCTACACAGCTGGTCATAATTTTTTTTTAAAGACCCTCTACATAGCTGGCCATAACATGTAAGAAAAAATGGAAAGACCCGCTACACGGCTGGTCATATAATAAGATAGAGAGAAAGAGACCCGCTATAAAATGAGTCCCAGCTAATGTATTTATGGGCGAAAATGCGTCGCACTTTCGTGCTTATCACACTACCAGTAAATAAAGTCCTATATGATAAAATTAAAAATTCACATCTCCGAATACATTTGTCCTAAATGTAAATTGAAGTCAGGATCAATTATGCATGCGTTAGTTACATGTAAAAAGTTAACAAACCTGTGGCAACTTATGAACATCAAAGTGGTCAATTCCAAGATTTTATCTTTATCCAGTGGGTCAAATTCTGGTTGCAGCTGAATCCTTATCAAGATCAATCTTCAACACTGGAGCAGTTTCCTTTGATCGCTGCTATTACATGGTCCATCTAGACAAACCGAATTGGAATTGTTCATGGTGATAATCAAGAAGAACCGATCACAATAATTTCAAGAGCTAAATCTATGATGTTAGATATCCCTAAAATACCTTTCATCAATCGAATCTCTGCAATAAATCAAAGGAAACTGCTCCAGTCAGTTAAAAACATCAGGACCTCGTTTAGGCTATTGTGTCCAAATAACACATCTGGAAAGTTAATTACGAGATCAATTGGAACGCAACCTACCTTTCATAGCGACAAGATGCAAAGGACATTTATTCGAATCATCTAGTATTTCAATTTTCAGGATTGGCACCCATTTCAAGAAGATATGCTTCGCGGCCAAGCGCCCTTCCATGGCTGCATAGGATGGGGAGTTTCACCTGCAAAACATGCCATGACAAAGTGTATAATTGCACAACCTCATGTTTACCGATTTTTAAGAATATAAACTTTAACTTTTCAATTTATGTACTAGAAGTCATTATTAACGTAATGTGGTCAAACACTCACACCACCTTTTGTTACAATAAAATTACATTAAGCCACTGAGCAGTGAGTTAACCTTGGACCTACTATTCAATCTAAAACCCCCACCTCATTTTCATTGGTCATAAACAAGAAAAAAAAAACAGAACAATACCAAGTCAATAAAGAACATCGGTGGGAGCCATTTACTCATATTACCCATTATTAAGCTTATCAACATCAATTTCCATTAGTATTAATGTTTGGATCCTCTTACTCATAGGTAATCGGATTTACAAAAGCCAGAAAACAGAAAACTGAAACCCCCGAAACAAAACTAACATTTTTGAAGATCATCCAATAATCATTTCATAAAACCCCTAATTACACTTTCATCAACAATCTCTAATTAATCAACTCTTAAAACCCTAACAGAGACATGGGGGAAAATAGAGAAATCAAGCATCAAGAAGCATCAAATCTAATGAAAGAAGACAATTAAAAGTATACCTGATCCATTTTTGACATCAAGTACTCCCTCCAGCAGAAGCATAATGAATATGTTGGATTTGTAATCCAAACACGGTTTACCTTAATCCTGATATTTAGGAATTTTTGAACAAGTGTATGTAGAGTCCCATGACGTTGGACGTGTGAAGAAGGTGTCCTACTCTTTTGGAAGTGATTTACGTATCATGAATGTGGAATGTGGATCCTAATAAATAGGAGTTTAGTTATTGGGTCAGTGTTAACGTGTTCTTATAAACCTATAAAAGGCATAGTATGTTGGTTACAAAAATGGATGCAGAAAGTGTTTAACCAATGTAATTCTTATGAGTTTTGTGTGTGATCTCTCTCTCACTCCTTTCTTGATCCTTGATGGGAAATTCATCATGGTATCAGAGCTGGGGTTGAGAGTTGAGTTGAGGGAGAGGGTTATAGAAAAAGAAGTTTAAAAAGTGTTTAAAGTTTTAAGAAATGTTGAGAGAGGGGTTAGAAAAATTATTTTAAAAATTTTCTTTTTAGAATGTATTCATTTATTTGGTGAGAAAAGTGAAGTTTGAGAAATCGTTTCGGGAAAAGAGAAAAAAATTGGGTTTAGTTGATAAAAAAAATTGTTTTTTGTGTGTTTTGAAAATAAGGGTTTCCAAGTGAAAAAAAAGTTTTTGGGGTTAGAAAACATGGGTTTCTAGCTGTGATGAAAAAAAGTTGAAAACAAGATTTCTAACACAGAAAAAAAAAATCCTACGAATTAGGTCTTTGGATAACATGGGTTTCCATCGAAAAAAATGGTTTTTTTGAGAAAAAAATACTTTTTTGATAAAAAATATTTGATTACAGTTTTCTGTTGAGAAGAGAAAATTGTGAAGATTTTTTGTTCAGAATATGAAGAGGGATTCTAAAATTTTGTTAAAAAAAATTATAGTTATGCGGGAAGATGCCCAGCTAACGATGATGATAATGGTGACCGTGATGAAGATCGGTGATGGTTATGATGATGATGATTGTTGGTGACAAACAATTGTTGCTGAAATTTATGATGATGATGACGATGATGATGATGGATGATGCAAGAATGAATATGATGATCTAAAAAAGACGATCATTATTGTAAGGAGCCTCAAGCTTGTCAACATTATTAGACCGGTCAAGAGTTGATCAAGAGAAGATTTAGCCGTTTATGACTCGATTTGTTTAACACGAACGTTAATTATTAGAAATTAATCTAACAACGAACTAGATACGAAACTAGTACTGTTAGATATAACTCGAAAAGTTATGCGGAATGGATTACTCGAACGTGTCATTCGGACACCGGTCGAAGAAGATATCAACATTTGAGTTTGAAGGGTAAAATAGTCTTTTTGTATTAAGAGCGACCTGGCTACCCTTAACGTTTGGGTGGGTGCATGTATCATGGGTTGCTGGCCTCATCATCAGAAACGTGTGGAGAAGAAATCGACCCACTATCTTTCTCATCTTCTTCTTTATTCTTCTCGTTCTTTCTTCTTCTTCTCCTCTCTTCTTCTGTTCGAAGCCGAGAGACGAATTTTGGGGAGATTTGAGAGATCAAAACTAGAGATTTGTGATCGGTAGAAGGTGGAGAAGATGATGGGGTAGTTGATGGTGATGGTGTTATATCTAGTTTATCTTCGAGCAAAGAAGAAATGATAGATTAAATGGAACTAGAAGCTAGGGTTTTTAGAAAGATGAGTTGATTGAATAATTTTGTAGATCTGAGGGTGAAATCGATCAATTGAAGATGGGTTCTGTGTATCGAAAGAAAAAGAGATGATTTGGGATCCGATCTTTGGATCACAAAGAGGAATTGAGGGATTAAGTTTGTTCTTGAGATGAAGAAAACAAGGGGGTTTGAGATCGAGAAAAGGGAATCAATACTGGATGATGGTGTTGGTGTTGATTCGGTTATTGGTTCAACTCAGGAAATTGAAGAAAGATGTAATTAGGGTTCTTCTCAAGACAGAGAATTAGGGTTTCATGAAACTAAACTCAGAAGATGATTGAAGAACTGGATTCAACTGATGGAGTCAAACTATTGGATTGAGATGGTTTGAGGTTGGTAAGTATGGAGATGGAGTCGAGTTTATGTTGATGCTGTTGATTGAGTTGCTGATTAGAGGAGATTATATTGAAGATAGTGACATGGGGTGCCAGGATTGTGATTCTAGAACTTGGAGTTGGATTCAGTTGGAGATGATGAAGATGAATGTATGTTAATAACAAAATTGAGACTAGAAATAGATTCAGTTGGTCGAGTAAGCTATACAACTGTGGATGGAAGCATCAGTAGTACTTATGGGGTATGGTGGTGTTAGTATGGTTGCAAGTGGTGATTGAGAAGAGAATAGTAATATATTTGTAGCTGAAATTGGTGATGATATGAAGTTTGGATCGGTATAGGTTGGGATAATATGGGGATTGAGTTCTGTTTTAGAATGAACAATGAGATGGATGGCAGGGAAGAAGACTTCAATGGCTTGAAATGAAGAGCATGTATGAGACTTGCCTATGGTGATGGTTTGTTAAGTTCTGAGTTTAAAAGGGGGTGTTAGACTTGAACTAGTGGTGTTGTGCGTGGTCTGAGTTAAGTCGACTTGAAGATTGCAGCTACTGCATTGCAGGTAAGCTAAATTTAGTTTTGTAAATAGGTTACGGGTCTTTGTTTTGAATGAATGTTTTAAAATGGTGTTGTTTGTGAAAGTGGAGTTTGGGTTGAGATGAAAGTCGAAACAAGTGAAGATGTAGTTGTTTGTGTTGCAGATTGAAGTTGAATTATGAATTGTTGTAAGTGAAGTGAGATAGAAAGGAGTAGTTGTATTGTTGAAATGGCAGTAATTTGAGAAAGCCTGCAATTACAGTTCAAGGTAAGCTGTAATTGTATTTGTAACTGATTCTGAAGTTTGTTTAAGAATGATTGAACAGAAGTTGTTTATAGTGTTGTTATAGCAATGGCCTTAATGAGAGCCTGCAGCTGCAGATTAAGGTAAACATATCTTGTTATTGTAAACCAATTTTGAGTTGTAAATTGTAATGAATGAATAGATTGAAGTTAAACTTGAATAGAGTTGTAGAGTTAGAAAGTTAGAGTTACATATGGGTGAGAAGGACCCTTGAATTGTCTGACTGAGCTTATTCAGTCTGATTCAGTCGACTCAGTTAATCTGACTGAGTCGAATCGGCGTTAACTCGCTGAGTTACAGATCATGACCCGAGTTGACTTAGTTGCCCGAGTTGACCTTGACCGATTTGATTACCCTGGACTTTGACCTTTGATTCACTAGTGGAGAATGAGATTTTAACCACTTCCTGGGCTTTGTAAAACCGACTTCCATGGTCCAGGATAAATATAAGTTCTGTGAGACCCAGTTGTTTTTAAGAGAAAAAGGAAAACATGTTTCTTTCACAGTCGTTTTATGAATGGGTATTTCCGTAAAAATTCATGCTTTCCTATGGACTTAAGAAACCACTGTGAGAATCAGAATTTTCTATGACAAAAAAATTGTAAAAAGAAATTTCCCCATCTCTGTAAAAATCTTCTTCTTCTTATCCATTCACTCACCACATCAATCTCTCAGAAAAACCAAAAATTCCCAAATCTCAAGGGACCTTCTTCCATGGTGTCCAGAACTGAGGCTTATTTTGATGAGTGAAAACTTGAATGCAGAACTCTTTTTGACCTACTTTGGTGGGGCACCAATGATTTATATTCCGGTATGTTTGACCACTTACTATTCCAGGGTTCAGTATTGTTTGTATATAAATGTTACAGTTTGGATAGTTCATCATGATTTTGTTTGTATGTGATGAAACCATTTGATCGACTTTACAACAATTAACATTACAAGATTTACGTGACATAGGACCGTTCTAGAAAACTTACTTCCTAGAGAATTATAGACTGCTACGGTCTACTTCCTTTTTATACTAATCTTTAGTTTTCTGTTTCCTTTTGTCTCAGTGACGGCCTTGGGAAAACACCATTATATGGTTGGAACACCATTGAAGATTTGTAAGCGCGGTTGTGACGCAGGATCAGCATTGCCAAGTGTTGTTTGTGCAGCTCCTGCATCTGCTGTTATGCATGTGCTCTTCTTGGTTTCATAAATAGGTATGTTCACTTGTTTTCTACTCAGACCCATGATAACCTTGTAGGTTATAATCAATTTCTTGGATTAACTAGAGGAACTTACCAAAAAGTTTGCATTTGTAGCCTGAATCCTAAACGGAAGAAAGATCCACGAAGAAGTAATCGGGTGTAAGCTTTGGTGTTTGGGGTCATCGGGTACTGTGGTATACGCTTCTCTTCCAATTTTTTTTTTGATCTTTGAACTTTTACTCTATGATTCCAGGAACACCAACGTTTAGTATATTGTTAACAATATTGATATTTCATGTCTAAAAGTGTATCTAGTATCACAAGAAGAATGACATCTTGTGTTTCAACCTTTTTCTCTTGGATGTGGTGACTTTCTTAGTGCAATCTGATTTGCAGTAATTAAATGTAAGACTTCTTTATGAGCCTGATCTTTGTATGCTTAAATAATGGCAAGATGGTAGCGGATTAACCAAGTTCAGAAATGTTTTAGTTGCCTGGAATTAATGTGGTCGTGTGTACCAAGCTAATTTTAGGTGGATACTGCTCATGGGTGCCATTCATCTTTTAAACTTATTTTCCAAAGGTACGCCTTGCGAAAACTTGTGAACTGCTCATGGTTATAAACAATAACATTTGCCAATGCCACTTGTATAGGTAGTATTTGATTTTACAATATGACTTGAGATATTGATTGAGCTATAAGACTTTCAATTGATAAATTTGGTCTATTTTCGATAACATTTATGGATTTAGAATTGATAGATTTGTGAAATGCATGTTCGGTAGAATGTCAACGAACATTTATAATTACTACGCGGACAGCCTTTTTAGAGGCTAGTTTCGACGCGTATAGATGGGGTTTTAGCTAATAGTTTCTTCTCGAGAAATGTATTTTATAGTGTCCTCTACGGTTTTTTAACAGGGCATGTTGTTTGGACTTCTAGTTTTGAAGATGGAGCTTGGAACGTACCGGCAGTCAAGTCAATTTTCTGAATGCAGCACCTGTGCCTGTTTTGCCATCTAATTTTGTGCCATTTAGACTCTGAATTTGGTATGGGTTTTTTCTAAGAATATGTGTAAGGTTGTTTGTTTTTTCCAAAATGATATAATATGTTTGATTTGCATAATTGATTTTCACTTATTATTTCCGTAGTAGTTTTAACATTGGGAACTAGATTTTTAGAAGATCCAATTAAATATATACATCTGGATAAATATGCCATGAACTGTGTGGTAAGTTTACTAGTTTATGTGGTACTCCATTTCTGTTCTGGGAACTGAAACTATATGATGGATTTGGTTTGCTTACTAATTAAATGGAAAATTATAAATGTGAACTATGGATCAAGTGTACTTATTAGTTTGCATTTTAAATCAGATGCAACAAAAAGGTGCTTTGAATCAAATTAACAATCTTAGTTGGACGTAGTAATGTGGGTGTTTGAATTTGGACTTGGAAGGTCTGTAGCTTTTCCATCCATAAATAGTGTTGAATTAACATCCACCTTGCAACTGAATACTAGTTGGATTACAGATATTGACAGACGCCTTGTAGTGCTAAACAAAATGATGATCGACCTGCTGCCAGTATAATTTTTGTTTCGGATTTTGAATTGTGGTTCTTGTAGTAAATGTTGTTGTCTTTGTGATTATTGGTTCGTAGTAGTACTATGAAACATGTAAAAGAATCTATGAAAAAAAATTATCTTTTTTTTTCCATAGATTCTTTTCATTGTTTTTAATTATAATATAACACCTTCATAAGAAGAAGATTTCAGTCCCTAACGTGATTGCATGAAACTTGTAACCTTGCACTTTTTCATCTTAACTGAATCAGGAATCATAACTATGTTTTACTTCTTGTCTGTATAAGTTTCTGAATGCGCTAGATTTAAAACTTACTATCATTGTTTATTTACAGGAAGTTTTAAGGAAAGATGATGCTGGTAATGTGATTGTCTAGTGCAAATCAAATTGGTTGCATTTCATCACTGTTTATTTGCAGGAATTTAATGGAAATATGATGCTCTTGGTAATGAAGATTGCTCAGATAACATAATTTGAATCCATTTCGTAAGCTGCTGGAACTGCTTATATTAAAATGAACAGATTTTAGGCTAAATGAATTTATACTAATAACCTTCCTAATATTTTGATTATTTTCAGGTGGTTGACATTCCAAGAGGGAGCAGGTGGAACTAAAGCTTGATTATATATGGGAATGGATGCAGATATGGACCTCCCTACGAGTTTCAATTGGCAAGTATGCTCGGTAAGGATCTCAATTTGTGAAGTTTGTGGATTTTCTCCTAAGACTTCTACCAATTTACTGTGTATGCTTTTGATCAGGAATTCAGGATCTCAATTACTTAGTGAGTTATGGACGGGATATTTTACATATGAAAATTGAACGTTTGCCTGACACAGTCGTTTTGTGAAAAACCAATCCTAGAATACTGCTGATGGACACAGTCGTTTTTAGTGATATTACTTATTTTCCTGACAGTGTTTTAACTTCCATTTTCCACTAGTGATTGACGTTGACTGTTAGATTGGCCGTTAGATTGACGTCAGTTGACCCAGTTAGACCAAGCCTTAGATTAATGGGCCGGGTTGTTGGACTTGGGCTTAGTACCCTGTATTCCTAGTTTAATGTTTGGACCACTTATGGTCCGATTTAGACTTCGACTTCTTCTACAAAGTTAATTAGACTTCGACTTCTTCCACAAAGTTGTATATATTTTTAAGACTTTGCTATGGACTTTAGAATCAACCTAATTGAATTAGGGAACCATTAGATATGCAAGAATTGGATAATGAAGATGTGTAGAACCATAAATGGGGTTAGAACCATTAGATAAATTGTATGATTCTTGTTTGAGCCATTTTGGCTAGAATCTTAGAGTTTTTGTGTGATTAACAGTTGGTTATTAACAACGATCGATTCAAAGGATGAACCAGTGGATCGTGGATTTCGAGGTAGGCGTGGCTTGTCTTCAAAAGAGGTGGGAATACGTTTGACTCTTTTGTAATCATTATTGTTGTTTTTATAAAAGTTTATGCTTAACAAATTCGTGCATTGTCTGTCCGTGCATTCCATGCTTTGTTTAAAATGCATTATGATAATCCTGTTGATTCTGTGAATCTTTCCACGATTTGGAAAGGACTTGTAATGTGTTTGTTGTCAATATGAATTGTTATGGGAAATGAGAATTTCCACTTGTGGTATATAGGATACGCTCCTTCACATTTATACCTACATTAATTCATTTTTTATTGTTTAGAGTTGGTCATCATGGTCTTGGTGACATCCATAGCTATTGAGTGTGGTTAGCACGAATATTATACATTGTTTGAAAGAAGGAGTTTGTTCCATATACATGTATGTTTATTTCAGTGACTTAGTCACTGTTCAATGTTTCGGAAAAACATGTATTGTTTACCAAATCTTGCCTATGGTTACTTAGAAGTTAAATGTTAATTATTCCCACTTTCAGTTTCAGAGACAGATCAGAGTTGCGCAGCCAAAACTCCGAGAAGTTGACTTCGTTACTTGATTATATTTTAATATGTTTGTTTTGTTGTATATTCTACTTGTAAACCAAATGACTATTTTATATGTATCATTTGAGAGGAGTTCTTATATATATATTTCTGAGCGGGGTTAGTTTTGGGTTAAGTCTTTGTAGAAGATTTCTAAATTGAACGTTTAAATAAATGATTTAGATTTTTAGTACCTCTTCTTTTAGCTAATTTCTTGGATTAGTTAGCTGCTTGCTTAGGGGGCGATAAAAGTTGGTATCAGAGCTCACTATTAAATCTTATATGGGAAAAGATAAAATTAGCCAGTGCCAGTTAGTGAACTAGATTAGTTTAGAACTGGGTGGGTTTCTGAGATGAATCTTAATAACTAAAAGCTACCAATAATTAAAAGGTTTATTTGATTGATTGATTTGTTAGTTTGGTTGTCTGCATTTGTAGTGAAGTACAAGTCGTAGGGTACACCAGTAGATCTATTAATAAAATTAGGGAATAATTAATCTAAAAAGTATGAACTCGTACATAATCGAATATTAGAAAAATAATGAGATTAATATTAGTGATAAATTTTGAAAGTCACATAGGAACTTATTGAGTACATCTACATACACATAGAGTCGACAATTTATAATCACATAAATGTTAGTAATATTTTTGGGACTTAATAATTGTAAGAGTATTTTAAATAATAGTTTAACCATCAGAGTTAATAACAAAATTATTATAATAGTAACTATAGATGATAATAAAGATAATAATAATAATTTAATATAGTAATGTTAACATTTATCAATTAGTGTCATATTGAACTTAACTTAACTAAAACCTAATTAAAGGCGTATAACTAAAGAAATAATAATAATTATGATAAAATAGATATGGGTTAAATTTTATAAATTGAACTAATGACAAATTAGGAATAGATGTTTTCCGTCTAAACTAGTTAGTTAGTGCAATAATTATAAGGTGTTAGACTTAAGAAAACGATGATATGATATATGAATTAAAAAGACTTGCTTTGTTAATAATCTTACACCGAAATTATTTTAATTTATCAAATGACTTAGTAACTCTTTAAAATGAAACAAATATACATGAAGTAGTAATAATAGTATTCAGATGCTTAGGGAAATATTAGAATTAAAAGAAAAATAAATTTGTATAAGAATAGGATCCTTCTTCGTAAATAGATTTAATCATCTTTTGAAATAGAAAATTAGTATGACGAACTTAAACTGGTAGAATTTAAATTAGTATTATGTTGAGCATAACTTAATTAAAATCTCATCAACAATTGTATAGCGATAAAGTAATGATTAGGATCAATTAGCTATGGAAATTATTAGTGCTTATCTGCGGTTTAAGTTCTACAAAGTTAATTAACAAACAAATTAGAAAACATATATTATGCGTTTAAACCAGATAGTTAGTATATGACTTATCAAATATAATTAAGAACATGAGAACACATAATGCATAACATAAAGACTAAACGTGTTAACGATTTTATACCCGAATATCTTTAGTTCAATACATGATTCAGTAAATCACTAAATTTTTCACATTAAGTGATATTTATAATACTTGGATGCTAGGTACAAAATTAGACTTAAAGGAGAATAAATTTGCCTATTAATAGGATGCGTTATATAATAACAATATCTAAAGACTATTAAAGGCATATTAAGATTTTATGAAGACTCAAATTTAGATTTATTAAATTACCAACGCCAATATTTAACAAGTTATAATATACAAATTCAATATGAACAAATAAAATCTATTATATCAATCCTTACGTGGAAGTAGAATTATATTTACAAGATTAAGGCTTAGTAAAATTAAGCTAAGTAGCTATTCTGGTCATATTTTAGTTATGCTAGTAATCAAAGAAGGGAAATTTTAATAAAAGCTTATGGGACAATCTTTATAGTGAAACTGATAATATAATTGAGACAATAATTTTTGAGAAGATAAGAAAATAATACTATTGCATAATACCAATTATTATAAAATTTAGAATTATTGTAAATATCATTTGGATAAGAATTATAGGATGGTATTAGCAAAATGTAATTTTTACTGGTAGTACAACTTAAGGATTATTTAACAATAATATAAATGTAAGGAAATAAATTTAGATCAAATCAAGCCTAGTGTTATTAATAAAATTAAACTTGATATTAAGATTAATTGCGATTAACTTTTATCGGCCTAAGAATGCCAAATGACTATGAAAAATTGTTAGCGGCTGTTCACTTATATCAAGTCACATAATGAAATAAACAAATAGATACATTGAAAATAGTAAATTAATCCATAATATAATAGTGACATTTGGATAATCGTTATACCATTAAGTTATTCTTAAATATTCCCTCCGTCCCACTAATAAGTGACCCAGTGTATAACTAAATTTAGTGGGACGGAGGTAGTAGTACATAAATCTATGAAAAAAACGGTAACACGGCAAAGTTAAAAAAATATTGGATGTTATAAATTAGCTTGAATTCGAGTTTGGATTATTTATATTGATAAAATAAATAATAATAAAATAAAGTCAAATAAAATAAATTTTGAGGATTAAATTGTCTAGAATGATGTGAACTATTTATATAATTCATCCAGTAAATTTATTGGTTTACACCAGATAAGATAAAAGTTTACAGACTAATTAATCTTAATAAGTTAATAGTTAGTTAATCCAGCACTGGGGAATAATGAAGGTTGTGTTTTCTCTGTTCGTAGGAAGGCATTGTCGGGACTGGCCAACCTTGACAGGGCAACTGCATTCAGAGATGACCGACCATAGAAGTTTGGTATAACCCTTTTGAAAACCGATAGATATAATTCCACTTAGAAAGATTCGTAGGATTCGTCCTTGAAGTTAGAGACATATATCTTAAGAAATAGAACTTAGTCTAAGAAAATTAGACTTCCTTACTTGATAGATTTAAATCGGTGTAATTGAACCTAGAGCCACAAATTTTAGTTGTAGGAAGTTGTTTAGTTTTGTGTTTTGTTTTATGTCGTTTGTGCTTAGACAAGAGATGGTATTATTCTATAAGGTGGAAAGTTTTGAAGACTAAAAGGATGGTTTGATTTTCGAGGACGAAAATGAATAAGGTGGGGAGAATGTAAGGACCCTCAAGTTCGTCAACGCTATTAGACCGGTCAAGAGTTGATCAAGAGAAGATTTAGCCGTTAATGACTTGATTAGTTTAACACGAACGTTAATTATTAGAAATTAATCTAACAACGAACTAGATACGAAACTAGTCATGTTAGATAGAACTCGAAAAGTTATGCGGAGTGGACTACTCGAACGTGTCATTCGGACACCGGTCGAAGAAGATATCAACATTTGAGTTTGAAGGGTAAAATAGTCTTTTTGTATTAAGACCGACCTGGGATACGCTTAACGTTTGGGTGGGTGTATGTATCATGGGTTGCTGGCCTCATCATCAGAAACGTTTGGATGAGTGTTAGATTAACCGTTAGTTTGACGTCAGTTGACCCAGTTAGACCAGGCCTTAGATTAATGGGGCGGGTTGTTGGACTTGGGCTTAGTACCCTGTATTCCTAGTTTAATGTTTGGACCACTTATGGTCCGAATTAGACTTCGACTTCCTCTACAAAGTTGTATATATTCTTAAGACTTAGCTATGGACTTTAGAATCAACCTAATTGAATTAGGGAACCATTAGATATGCAAGAGTTGGATAATGAAGATGTGTAGAAACATAAATGGGGTTAGAACCATTAGATAAATTGTATGATTCTTGTTTGAGCCATTTTGGCTAGAATCTTAGAGTTCTTGTGTGATTAACAGTTCGTTATTAACAACGATCGATTCAAAGGATGAACCAGTGGATCGTGGATCTCGAGGTAAGCGTGGCTTTTCTTCAAAAGAGGTGGGAATACATTTAACTCTTTTGTAATCATTATTGTTGTTTTTATAAAAGTTTATGCTTAAAAAATTCATGCATTGTTTGTCCGTGCATTCCATGCTTTGTTTTAAAATGCATTATGATAATCCTGTTGATTCTGTGAATCTTTCCACGATTTGGAAATGACTTGTAATGTTTTGTTGTCAATATGAATTGTTATAGGAAATGAGAATTTCCACTTGTGGTATATAGGATACGCTCCTTCACATTTATACCTACATTAATTCAGCTTTTATTGTTTAGAGTTGGTCATCATGGTCTTGGTGGCACCCATAGCTATTGAGTGTGGTCAGCACGAATATTATACATTGTTTGAAATAAGGAGTTTGTTCCATATACATGTATGTTTATTTCAGTGACTTAGTCACTGTTCAATGTTTAGAAAAAACATGTATTGTTTTCCAAATCTTGCCTATGATTACTTAGAAGTTAAATGTTAATTATTCCCACTTTCAGTTTCATAGACAGATCAGAGTTGCGCAGCGAAAGCTCCGAGAAATTGACTTCGGTACTTGATCATATTTTAATATGTTTGTTTTGTTTTATATTCTATTTGTAAACCAAATGACTATTTTATATGTATCATTTGAGAGGAGTTCTTGTATATATATTTCTGAGCGGGGTTAGTTTTGGGTTAAGTCTTTGTAGCAGATTTCTAAATTGAACGCTTAAATAAATGATTTAGATTCTTAGTACCTCTTCTTTTAGCTAATCTCTTGGATTAGTTAGCTGCTAGCTTAGGGGGCACTACAATTATAATGAAGACCGTGACGACGATAATAGTTACAATGATGATGACGTTTTCTTTCATGTTTTATTTGCTGATGTATATGCGGTGAAGAAGAAAACAAAATATTAAACGTGTTTGAATTAAGGGAGGGTGTTGGATTTGTAATCCAAACACGGTTTACCTTAATCCTAATATTTAGGAATTTTTGAACAAGTGCATGTTGAGTCCCATGACGTTGGACGTGTGAAGAAGGTGTCCTAGTCTTTTGGAAGTGATTTACGTATCATGAATGTGGAACGTGGATCCTAATAAATAGGAGTTTAGTTATTGGGTTAGTGTTAACGTGTTCTTGTAAGTCTATAAAAGGCATAGTCTGCTGGTTAAAAATGTATGCAGAAAGTGTTTAATCAATGTAATTCTTATGAGTTTTGTGTGTGATTTCTCTTTGACTCCTCTCTTGATCCTTGATGGGAAATCCATCATGGTATCGGAGTTGGGGTTGGGAGTTGAGTTGAGGGAGAGGGTTATAGAAAAAGAAGTTTAAAAAGTGTTCAAAGTGTTAGTTATTGAAGACTAATTATTATTTCCTAAAGTTAGCCGTGGTTATTTAGGGAAGGGGGTTCCTAAACCGACTATAATTCTTGGTGGCCAAGTTTGTAACCCATATGAATAGGTAATTAGGCCTTGTAAAATTGTATTGTGTAGAAAACGATTAAGAGATCGGTAAGATATTTCTTGTATAGCTTTTAGGGCTAAAGATAGGGTTTCGTTGTGAGAGCATATTGGTGAGGAACAAGAGACAAGGTTATCGTCTCGGATAATTGTTGCAGTGTAACCAAGAGTTTGTTGGGATTCACACGATGTTGTAATCGTTTTTCTTCATAGTGGATTTGAGTTGGTGCGGCTCAAAGTGGACGTACACAATATATACAAGTTGTATGTATTGGTCAAACCACTATAAATCTTGTGTATTGTGAGTTGATTTATCTTTCTCGTATTATTATGGTTGCTTGTGCTTGGTTTACTTATTATTCATCATAATATCTCAAGATCCGTTATTCTTCTGTTGTCAGTGATTATTCCCTAAGAAAATCCTGATAACTGGTATCTGAGTTCGGGGTTAGAGCTTTAGGGTTTATCATAGTACGATTGGAGTGGGAGTTATCGGTGATAATAACGAAAGTACGATAGCTAGGGTTAAAAATTTTAATGGGAAGAACTTTACGTTTTGGAAGTCTCAGATGGAAGACTACCTATATGAAAAAGACCTTGTTGATCCATTGGGTAGAATTGTGATAAAGGGAGCACGCAAAGACGATGAAAGTGTTTAATCAGTGTGGAACGTGGATCCTAATAAATAGGAGTGGAACGTGGATCCTAATAAATAGGAGTTTAGTTATTGGGTTAGTGTTAACTTTTTTTTGTAAGCCTATAAAAGGCATAGTCTGTTGGTTATAAAAATGTATGCAGAAAGTGTTTAATCAGTGTAATTCTTATGAGTTTTGTGGGTGATTTCTCTCTCACTCCTTTCTTGATCCTTGATGGGAAACCCATCATCATCTGGTACTCCATCTTTAGAGAAGAAGAAGAGGAGGAAGAAGGGTTCTAGGGAAATGCGGAGGAAGTGAGAGGAGGAGAGAGGGGTTTTAAAGGATTTGTTTACAATTAGTCTTGGTTTGATCCGTTGACTCACTACCAAGTAATGATAATTTAAGACCTTTAAATAGTTTCATTGGTTTTCTTTTAGCTGTATGTACTGTGCCCTATATGATCAATGAATATGAAAAGACTGAGAGTTGCACTACTGAATATTAATATTCTAACCACAAATCTTATCATTTGCAAGTCCAGTGCAGTTCATTATTCAATAATTAAGTTTCTTCATTATCGATTAGTACCAAATAGCTAGCTAGTGAAAAATTATTTGAGAAATGCTGAACCTCTTCGTATTAGCTGAAAATTATTTGATAAAAATCCCATAAAGTTAAAGAACTGTAAAGACAGAAGGAGTCTATAATTAATGCAGGTCACTCACTACTACTAATTATACTTAAAAACTACTTCGGTGATACAGCTAGCCTTGCACCTACAGCCTGATGACCATCCGTTTGTCAGAGAAGAAGGAAGTCCACCAGTGCCTTGCAATAAACCAGCGGCATTCCAGCAAGACGCTATGCTTTATGCTTCCTCATTACTCGTACAGGAACCAAAACCAAGCCACACGTCCTTGCTCTTTCAAGAGATTCGTTTCAGCTCGGATATACTTCGACAGGGCATCTTCATAGTCCTTCATTGCCTGGCGGATATCTGCTGTTTCAGTTGGAGGCCTCTGTTTTGCTTCCGTAAAGATTGCGAGCTTATCATAGTAATTTTCTTTAGCTAGTGACTACAGTTCTTGAAGCTGACTCACCTGGTCTGATATTTCTTCGACTTCTTCTGTGTTTCTTCAGACGAAGGATTGTAGATAGCTGTCTCACTGCTACCACCTTCTTCAGCAGTACTCCACTTGTTGTTTGCAACTTCTGAGGCGTCTTTGCCCTCCATTTGAGATGCTGATTTTCTTTGAATAGTCCTTTTGTTCCTTTTGCCAATTGGTTTCACGTATGCAAATTCTGAGGTGTCTTTGCTCTCCATTTGACAAGTTGATTTTCTATGAGTAATCTTTTTGTTCCTTTTGCGAATTAGGTTCGTGTTTGCAACTTCTGAGGTGTCTTTGCCATCCATTTGAGAAGCTGATTTTCTTCGAATAGTCTTTTTGTTACTTTCGCGAAATAGTTTCGTGAGTTGAAGCCCCAACTTTTTCCTCTCTATCCATTTTTCTCCTCTAACTCTAAGTGATGGATTTAGGGTCTTCATGAAGAGGGAGTTGGAGGAATAAGTATTTAATTTATGGGACGTAAAGTTTTACCAAAAGGATTTAAACAAAATAGCGTAGCAACTGGAGAAGAATAACTAAGAAAATAATGTTGATGAATCAAAGAATAACTTGGACGTAGAAATTCTACAACTTCTTATAGCTTATATGTATATGCTTAAATATTTCCTAATATCGAAAACTAGAAAAAGAATTCAGACTAGACTAGGAAACCAACTGAACTAGGAAACCAACTGTAGAAAAGGAAAACATAAACTAGATATAGAAAGATGTTTGACTGAGTCAAAATAAGTTGACATGGCCAGTTAGGCGTCCTGCATCACCGTTGATGGGCGCTGCTGAAAATCTAAAAATAACTAGTCCATACTAAACTCACCGTTAAGAGTGGTCCAACTCTATGTACTTTTCCTTCAAGCCTCTTCGAAAAAGAAGAAGCCTTCATTTTCAGGTACTCACCAAACGGATCAACCAAATATTTGATGAACTTAAGAATGGTCGGGCGAAACCGTAGCAAATGTAAATCACCATAGCAGAGCTTACAGAAGCATATGTCTAGGACAATGACTCACCATAGCCTACTATTTACGGTAATAAAAACGTTTCCCCAAAATGTCAATCATTCGAGACTTTTTCCATAAGCAAAGATTTAGGTGACGGAAAATGTATCCCAACTCAGAATGATTGATTTAGAAAATAGACTTAAAGAGGTTCAATTCAACGGTTCTTACCCACTAGAAACAATAGTTGATACTTATTTGATTTGTTTAATCCTAATTTCTTCAATATGCACAGTCAAACTCACCAAACTTGTAACCAACCAATAGTTGTGCGCAGTATAAATAAGTCATGGAATTCTGGGTTCATTCTAAGTAACGATTGCAAAAGAGAATGTCGAAGTCATTCATCGATAATGCATGCACCGCTATCTTCTTTGTTCTTCTGATTCAGTTTGCTTTTGCTCACAGTAACAGGGTATTCTTAAACGAGAAATTACCATGCAAAACTTTTACACTATACCTTCACGACACCCTGTTTAATGTTACGAATGCGGATAACGCAACATCGTCTGCAGTAACTAATGCCA
Source organism: Papaver somniferum (assembly GCF_003573695.1). NCBI lineage: Eukaryota > Viridiplantae > Streptophyta > Magnoliopsida > Ranunculales > Papaveraceae > Papaver > Papaver somniferum. The sequence continues at coordinate 1,510,765 of NW_020648415.1, forward strand.
CGGGTATTAGCAACTTTCAGTTTGGAACACTTATAGTCTTTGATGATCCGTTAACCCTGGATCAACATATTTTATCTAGCCCGGTGGCTAGAGCTCAAGGTTTCTTCTTCTATGATATGAAGACTAGATACAACGCTTGGTTTGCATTTTCGGTAATCTTCAATTCTTCCGACTATGTGGGAACTTTGAATCTTATGGGTGCGGATATGATGAATCAAAAGACTAGAGATATTTCCGTCGTTGGTGGCACTGGTGATTTTTTTATGACGAGAGGGATAGCAACGTTGAAAACGGATGCGGCCCAAGGATTTGCATATTTTAGTCTCAAAATGGACATCAAACTCTACGAGTGTTACTACTAGTCGTTTTCCTGCGCATATCGTTTCATTTTGATTTTCCTTTTGCATGCATGATTACTACTAGTTTATCTTATTGTAATTTCTTATGAATAAGTGCTGATCACTAGTGACTATTTTTCCTTTTAATTTTGTTCCCTTTCTATGGTGGTGCTCCGCCGGGGAAAGAGGTCCAGATACTTGAAAGAGAAGCTTCACAATTGCCAAACACTAGCTAGGATCGACTGGAAAGAAATCCAACCTGATACGTCTTCAAGATGATTTACCAGTTTTCGGGTGTTCTTTTTATTTCCTGCTTCTTTTTTTGGTGGGTTTGCCTTTATGTGCTCTACGTGTATTTCTTCTTTTTTTAATTGAATCTTTTTCCCAGTAGTAAATTTCAATAAAATAAGAAATAAAAAGAAAATGTATTGCAGTGTGGACAAGACAAGCTTGTCAAAACCATCACTATAAAGTTTTTTTGTTTTACACATACTATGACGTTGCAAAAACCTGGTCATTTAGAAGAGACTTGTTATAGGGGCTTCACATACTAATAGAAAGGTTTGACTAATTGGACATGTTGAAGGGTGAATTTGATTTTTGATCATACCGGTTCTAGTCACACCAAATGACCTCACACTTCCAAATATGGTAAGAGAGAGAGTCCTCCTTCCATTGTACCTTTTTTTTTGGTGAGAAAAACTACCTGGGATTAACTTAAAAGTGAAGTACAAACATCAATTAGGGGATCCTTCCTTACAAGACCATCCAAAAAAGGAGGAAAAGAAACCCAATTGTTCTTAATACAGTACTTTCTAGCTCGACGAACAAGCTTATCAGCTAGATTTTTTTTGACACGATTAATATACATAAGTTTAAAACTATTATTACTAGACAACAAACTCATACAATCCTTAAGAACATCACTGCTCCACCAACCCACTTTTGAACAGTCTCCATTCAAAAAATCCACCATTTGAAGACAGTCGCTAAGAAAAATGACTCTAGACAGATTCATCTCTATAGCCCAAGAGATACCCAAAAAAAAGTGCATTTGATTCAGCTCCAACCGCATCTGGAATCAGCCCAAAGTCAGCACGAGAACCCTTTATTATTCCTGCCAAATCACACCAGAAAATACCAACAACCATATTAAAATCCTTGTAAGAGCCATCAATAAACACAAAATTTTCCACCTCAGTTCTGCAGATCTTTTTATGTAAGTTACTATCTCTCACAGGAATGAAAGGTTTAATATATGAGTTTATCATTCTTTTCACATCTAGTATAACTTTATTTAGATCAATAGCAATCTTTCTGAAAACTACATCACACCGCAACTTCCAGATGCACCACATTATAATAGCAGTAATACTTGGCCAGGTAACATTATAAGGAGAGTCACCCAAACCGTTTTCAAACCACATAAGAAAATAATTATCTATCCCTTGCGGATCAGGCGAAATTAAATGCTGAAACGACATACCAAACCAAACATGTGAAGCAATCAGACACTGGGCTAGTAAATGTAACTCAGTTTCAACTTCATTCTTACGAAGAGGGCATATATCATCAATACAAGGATTATAAACACTAAGTAGGGAATTAACAGGCAGCGTATGAGAAAAAAATTTCCACATAAAGAACTTAATTTTGGAAAGACACTCCAAAGACCAAACCTTGCGCCAGAAAGAAGCTTCTTCCCTAGTACAACTTTCATTCATATAAGCCTTATACGCCGATTTGATAGTAAACATACCATTATGCGTATGAGCCCACATAACTTTATCACTTTGATGCAAATTAATCTTAATAGCTCTAATTCTAATAACATCCTCCGGAGAAAATAAACTATTCAACAAATTTAGATTCCAACAGTTGTTGTTCACATCAATAAGATCTTTCACATAACCATAATCTTTATAATTTATATTATTAGAAACAGGTGGAGAAGTAGCATAAGATATCCAATTATCAAGCCAGATATTAGTAGAAACACCATCATTAATTTTTCTAAGTATGTTTGCTTTAATAAAAACTAAGCTCTTTATTATACCTTTCCAAATCCAAGAAGAAGAGTCTGCTGCCATAATCTTTCTGTGAAGAGTGGTCCTTCAACTCTATGTACTTTTCCTTCTAGCCTCTTCAAAAAAGAAGAAGCCTTCATTTTCAGGTACTCACCAGACGGATCAACCAGATATTTGATGAACTTAACAATGGTCGGGCGAAGCCGTAGCAAATGTAAATCACCATAGCAGAGCTTACAGAAGCATATATCTAGGACAATGACTCACCATAGCCTACTATTTACGGTAATAAAAACGTTTCCCCAAAATGTCAATCATTCGAGACTTTTTCCATAAGCAAAGATTTAGGTGACGGAAAATGTATCCCAACTCAGAATGGTTGATTTAGAAAATAGACTTAAAGAGGTTCAATTCAACGTTTCTTACCCACTAGAAACAATAGTTGATACTTATTTGATTTGTTTAATCCTAATTTCTTCAATATGCACGGTCAAACTCACCAAACTTGTAACCAACCAATAGTTGTGCGCAGTATAAATAAGTCATGGAATTCTGGGTTCATTCTAAGTAACGATTGCAAAAGAGAATGTTGAAGTCATTCATCGATAATGCATGCACCGCTATCTTCTTTGTTCTTCTGATTCAGTTTGCTTTTGCTCACAGTAACAGGGTAGTCTTAAACGAGAAATTACCATGCAAAACTTTTACACTATACCTTCACGACACCCTGTTTAATGTTACGAATGCGGATAACGCAACATCGTCTGCAGTAACTAATGCCACGGGTATTAGCAACTTTCAGTTTGGAACACTTATAGTCTTTGATGATCCATTAACCCTGGATCAACATATTTTATCTAGCCCGGTGGCTAGAGCTCAAGGTTTCTTCTTCTATGATATGAAGACTAGATACAACGCTTGGTTTGCATTTTCGGTAATCTTCAATTCTTCCGACTATGTGGGAACTTTGAATCTTATGGGTGCGGATATGATGAATCAAAAGACTAGAGATATTTCCGTCGTTGGTGGCACTGGTGATTTTTTTATGACGAGAGGGATAGCAACGTTGAAAACGGATGCGGCCCAAGGATTTGCATATTTTCGTCTCAAAATGGACATCAAACTCTACGAGTGTTACTACTAGTCGTTTTCCTGCGCATATCGTTTCATTTTGATTTTCCTTTTGCATGCATGATTACTACTAGTTTATCTTATTGTAATTTCTTATGAATAAGTGCTGATCACTAGTGACTATTTTTCCTTTTAATTTTGTTCCCTTTCTATGGTGGTGCTCCGCCGGGGAAAGAGGTCCAGATACTTGAAAGAGAAGCTTCACAATTGCCAAACACTAGCTAGGATCGACTGGAAAGAAATCCAACCTGATACGTCTTCAAGATGATTTACCAGTTTTCGGGTGTTCTTTTTATTTCCTGCTTCTTTTTTTGGTGGGTTTGCCTTTATGTGCTCTACGTGTATTTCTTCTTTTTTTAATTGAATCATTTTCCCAGTAGTAAATTTCAATAAAATAAGAAATAAAAAGAAAATGTATTGCAGTGTGGACAAGACAAGCTTGTCAAAAACATCACTATAAAGTTTTTTTGTTTTACACATACTATGACGTTGCAAAAACCTGGTCATTTAGAAGAGACTTGTTATAGGGGCTTCACATACTAATAGAAAGGTTTGACTAATTGGACATGTTGAAGGGTGAATTTGATTTTTGATCATACCGGTTCTAGTCACACCAAATGACCTCACACTTCCAAATATGGTAAGAGAGAGAGTCCTCCTTCCATTGTACCTTTTTTTTTGGTGAGAAAAACTACCTGGGATTAACTTAAAAGTGAAGTACAAACATCAATTAGGGGATCCTTCCTTACAAGACCATCCAAAAAAGGAGGAAAAGAAACCCAATTGTTCTTAATACAGTACTTTCTAGCTCGACGAACAAGCTTATCAGCTAGATTTTTTTTGACACGATTAATATACATAAGTTTAAAACTATTATTACTAGACAACAAACTCATACAATCCTTAAGAACATCACTGCTCCACCAACCCACTTTTGAACAGTCTCCATTCAAAAAATCCACCATTTGAAGACAGTCGCTAAGAAAAATGACTCTAGACAGATTCATCTCTATAGCCCAAGAGATACCTAAAAAAAGTGCATTTGATTCAGCTCCAACCGCATCTGGAATCAGCCCAAAGTCAGCACGAGAACCCTTTATTATTCCTGCCAAATCACACCAGAAAATACCAACAACCATATTAAAATCCTTGTAAGAGCCATCAATAAACACAAAATTTTCCACCTCAGTTCTGCAGATCTTTTTATGTAAGTTACTATCTCTCACAGGAATGAAAGGTTTAATATATGAGTTTATCATTCTTTTCACATCTAGTATAACTTTATTTAGATCAATAGCAATCTTTCTGAAAACCACACCACACCGCAACTTCCAGATACACCACATTATAATAGCAGCAATACTTGGCCAGTTAACATTATAAGGAGAGTCACCCAAACCGTTTTCAAACCACATAAGAAAATAATTATCTATCCCTTGCGGATCAGGCGAAATTAAATGCTGAAACGACATACCAAACCAAACATGTGAAGCAATCGGACACTGGGCTAGTAAATGTAACTCAGTTTCAACTTCATACTTACAAAGAGGGCATATATCATCAATAGAAGGATTATAAACACTAAGTAGGGAATTAACAGGCAGCATATGAGAAAAAAAATTCCACATAAAGAACTTAATTTTGGGAAGACACTCCAAAGACCAAACCCTGCGCCAGAAAGAAGCTTCTTCCCTAGTACAACTTTCATTCATATAAGCCTTATACGCCGATTTGCTAGTAAACATACCATTATGCGTATGAGCCCACATAACTTTATCACTTTGATGCAAATTAATCTTAATAGCTCTAATTCTAATAACATCCTCCGGAGAAAATAAACTATTCAACAAATTTAGATTCCAACAGTTGTTGTTCACATCAATAAGATCTTTCACATAACCATAATCTTTATAATTTATATTATTAGAAACAGGTGGAGAAGTAGCATAAGATATCCAATTATCAAGCCAGATATTAGTAGAAACACCATCATTAATTTTTCTAAGTATGTTTGCTTTAATAAAAACTAAGCTCTTTATTATACCTTTCCAAATCCAAGAAGAAGAGTCTGCTGCCATAATCTTTCTGTGAAGAGTGGTCCTTCAACTCTATGTACTTTTCCTTCTAGCCTCTTCAAAAAAGAAGAAGCCTTCATTTTCAGGTACTCACCAGACGGATCAACCAGATATTTGATGAACTTAACAATGGTCGGGCGAAGCCGTAGCAAATGTAAATCACCATAGCAGAGCTTACAGAAGCATATATCTAGGACAATGACTCACCATAGCCTACTATTTACGGTAATAAAAACGTTTCCCCAAAATGTCAATCATTCGAGACTTTTTCCATAAGCAAAGATTTAGGTGACGGAAAATGTATCCCAACTCAGAATGATTGATTTAGAAAATAGACTTAAAGAGGTTCAATTCAACGTTTCTTACCCACTAGAAACAATAGTTGATACTTATTTGATTTGTTTAATCCTAATTTCTTCAATATGCACAGTCAAACTCACCAAACTTGTAACCAACCAATAGTTGTGCGCAGTATAAATAAGTCATGGAATTCTGGGTTCATTCTAAGTAACGATTGCAAAAGAGAATGTCGAAGTCATTCATCGATAATGCATGCACCGCTATCTTCTTTGTTCTTCTGATTCAGTTTGCTTTTGCTCACAGTAACAGGGTAGTCTTAAACGAGAAATTACCATGCAAAACTTTTACACTATACCTTCACGACACCCTGTTTAATGTTACGAATGCGGATAACGCAACATCGTCTGCAGTAACTAATGCCACGGGTATTAGCAACTTTCAGTTTGGAACACTTATAGTCTTTGATGATCCATTAACCCTGGATCAACATATTTTATCTAGCCCGGTGGCTAGAGCTCAAGGTTTCTTCTTCTATGATATGAAGACTAGATACAACGCTTGGTTTGCATTTTCGGTAATCTTCAATTCTTCCGACTATGTGGGAACTTTGAATCTTATGGGTGCGGATATGATGAATCAAAAGACTAGAGATATTTCCGTCGTTGGTGGCACTGGTGATTTTTTTATGACGAGAGGGATAGCAACGTTGAAAACGGATGCGGCCCAAGGATTTGCATATTTTCGTCTCAAAATGGACATCAAACTCTACGAGTGTTACTACTAGTCGTTTTCCTGCGCATATCGTTTCATTTTGATTTTCCTTTTGCATGCATGATTACTACTAGTTTATCTTATTGTAATTTCTTATGAATAAGTGCTGATCACTAGTGACTATTTTTCCTTTTAATTTTGTTCCCTTTCTATGGTGGTGCTCCGCCGGGGAAAGAGGTCCAGATACTTGAAAGAGAAGCTTCACAATTGCCAAACACTAGCTAGGATCGACTGGAAAGAAATCCAACCTGATACGTCTTCAAGATGATTTACCAGTTTTCGGGTGTTCTTTTTATTTCCTGCTTCTTTTTTTGGTGGGTTTTCCTTTATGTGCTCTACGTGTATTTCTTCTTTTTTTTAATTGAATCTTTTTCCCAGTAGTAAATTTCAATAAAATAAGAAATAAAAAGAAAATGTATTGCAGTGTGGACAAGACAAGCTTGTCAAAACCATCACTATAAAGTTTTTTTGTTTTACACATACTATGACGTTGCAAAAACCTGGTCATTTAGAAGAGACTTGTTATAGGGGCTTCACATACTAATAGAAAGGTTTGACTAATTGGACATGTTGAAGGGTGAATTTGATTTTTGATCATACCGGTTCTAGTCACACCAAATGACCTCACACTTCCAAATATGGTAAGAGAGAGTCCTCCTTCCATTTTACCTTTTTTTTTTGGTGAGAAAAACTACCTGGGATTAACTTAAAAATGAAGTACAAACATCAACTAGGGGATCATTCCTTACAAGACCATCCAAAAAAGGAGGAAAAGAAACCCAATTGTTCTTAATACAGTACTTTCTAGCTCGACGAACAAGCTTATCAGCTAGATTGTTTTTGACACGATTAATATACATAAGTTTAAAACTACTATTACTAGACAACAAACTCATACAATCCTTAAGAACATCACTGCTCCACCAGCCCACTTTTGAACAGTCTCCATTCACAAAATCCACCATCTGAAGACAGTCGCTAAGAAAAATGACTCTAGACAGATTCATCTCTATAGCCCAAGAGATACCCAAAAAAAGTGCATTTGATTCAGCTCCAACCGCATCTGGAATCAGCCCAAAGTCACCACGAGAACCCTTTATTATTCCTGCCAAATCACACCAGAAAATACCAACAACCATATTAAAATCCTTGTAAGAGCCATCAATAAACACAAAATTTTCCACCTCAGTTCTGCAGATCTTTTTGTGTAAGTTACTATCTCTCACAGGAATGAAAGGTTTAATATATGAGTTTATCATTCTTTTCAAATCTAGTATAACTTTATTTAGATCAATAGCAATCTTTCTGAAAACCACATCACACCGCAACTTCCAGATGCACCACATTATAATAGCAGCAATACTTGGCCAGTTAACATTATAAGGAGAGTCACCCAAACCGTTTTCAAACCACATAAGAAAATAATTATCTATCCCTTGCGGATCAGGCGAAATTAAATGCTGAAACGACATACCAAACCAAACATGTGAAGCAATCGGACACTGGGCTAGTAAATGTAACTCAGTTTCAACTTCATACTTACAAAGAGGGCATATATCATCAATAGAAGGATTATAAACACTAAGTAGGGAATTAACAGGCAGCATATGAGAAAAAAAATTCCACATAAAGAACTTAATTTTGGGAAGACACTCCAAAGACCAAACCCTGCGCCAGAAAGAAGCTTCTTCCCTAGTACAACTTTCATTCATATAAGCCTTATACGCCGATTTGCTAGTAAACATACCATTATGCGTATGAGCCCACATAACTTTATCACTTTGATGCAAATTAATCTTAATAGCTCTAATTCTAATAACATCCTCTGGAGAAAATAAACTATTCAACAAATTTAGATTCCAACAGTTGTTGTTCACATCAATAAGATCTTTCACATAACCATAATCTTTATAATTTATATTATTAGAAACAGGTGTAGCATAAGATATCCAATTATCAAGCCAGATATTAGTAGAAACACCATCATTAATTTTTCTAAGTATGTTTGCTTTAATAAAATCTAAGCTCTTTACTATACCTTTCCAAATCCAACAAGAAGAGTCTGCTGCCATAATCTTTCTGTGAAGAGTGGTCCTTCAACTCTATGTACTTTTCCTTCTAGCCTCTTCGAAAAAGAAGAAGCCTTCATTTTCAGGTACTCACCAGACGGATCAACCAGATATTTGATGAACTTAAGAATGGTCGGTCGAAACCGTAGCAAATGTAAATCACCATAGCAGAGCTTACAGAAGCATATATCTAGGACAATGACTCACCATAGCCTACTATTTACGGTAATAAAAACGTTTCCCCAAAATGTCAATCATTCGAGACTTTTTCCATAAGCAAAGATTTAGGTGACGGAAAATGTATCCCAACTCAGAATGGTTGATTTAGAAAATAGACTTAAAGAGGTTCAATTCAACGTTTCTTACCCACTAGAAACAATAGTTGATACTTATTTGATTTGTTTAATCCTAATTTCTTCAATATGCACAGTCAAACTCACCAAACTTGTAACCAACCAATAGTTGTGCGCAGTATAAATAAGTCATGGAATTCTGGGTTCATTCTAAGTAACGATTGCAAAAGAGAATGTCGAAGTCATTCATCGATAATGCATGCACCGCTATCTTCTTTGTTCTTCTGATTCAGTTTGCTTTTGCTCACAGTAACAGGGTATTCTTAAACGAGAAATTACCATGCAAAACTTTTACACTATACCTTCACGACACCCTGTTTAATGTTACGAATGCGGATAACGCAACATCGTCTGCAGTAACTAATGCCACGGGTATTAGCAACTTTCAGTTTGGAACACTTATAGTCTTTGATGATCCGTTAACCCTGGATCAACATATTTTATCTAGCCCGGTGGCTAGAGCTCAAGGTTTCTTCTTCTATGATATGAAGACTAGATACAACGCTTGGTTTGCATTTTCGGTAATCTTCAATTCTTCCGACTGTGGGAACTTTGAATCTTATGGGTGCGGATATGATGAATCAAAAGACTAGAGATATTTCCGTCGTTGGTGGCACTGGTGATTTTTTTATGACGAGAGGGATAGCAACGTTGAAAACGGATGCGGCCCAAGGATTTGCATATTTTCGTCTCAAAATGGACATCAAACTCTACGAGTGTTACTACTAGTCGTTTTCCTGCGCATATCGTTTCATTTTGATTTTCCTTTTGCATGCATGATTACTACTAGTTTATCTTATTGTAATTTCTTATGAATAAGTGCTGATCACTAGTGACTATTTTTCCTTTTAATTTTGTTCCCTTTCTATGGTGGTGCTCCGCCAGGGAAAGAGGTCCAGATACTTGAAAGAGAAGCTTCACAATTGCCAAACACTAGCTAGGATCGACTGGAAAGAAATCCAACCTGATACGTCTTCAAGATGATTTACCAGTTTTCGGGTGTTCTTTTTATTTCCTGCTTCTTTTTTTGGTGGGTTTGCCTTTATGTGCTCTACGTGTATTTCTTCTTTTTTTAATTGAATCTTTTTCCCAGTAGTAAATTTCAATAAAATAAGAAATAAAAAGAAAATGTATTGCAGTGTGGACAAGACAAGCTTGTCAAAACCATCACTATAAAGTTTTTTTGTTTTACACATACTATGACGTTGCAAAAACCTGGTCATTTAGAAGAGACTTGTTATAGGGGCTTCACATACTAATAGAAAGGTTTGACTAATTGGACATGTTGAAGGGTGAATTTGATTTTTGATCATACCGGTTCTAGTCACACCAAATGACCTCACACTTCCAAATATGGTAAGAGAGAGAGTCCTCCTTCCATTGTACCTTTTTTTTTGGTGAGAAAAACTACCTGGGATTAACTTAAAAGTGAAGTACAAACATCAATTAGGGGATCCTTCCTTACAAGACCATCCAAAAAAGGAGGAAAAGAAACCCAATTGTTCTTAATACAGTACTTTCTAGCTCGACGAACAAGCTTATCAGCTAGATTTTTTTTGACACGATTAATATACATAAGTTTAAAACTACTATTACTAGACAACAAACTCATACAATCCTTAAGAACATCACTGCTCCACCAACCCACTTTTGAACAGTCTCCATTCACAAAATCCACCATCTGAAGACAGTCGCTAAGAAAAATGACTCTAGACAGATTCATCTCTATAGCCCAAGAGATACCCAAAAAAAGTGCATTTGATTCAGCTCCAACCGCATCTGGAATCAGCCCAAAGTCACCACGAGAACCCTTTATTATTCCTGCCAAATCACACCAGAAAATACCAACAACCATATTAAAATCCTTGTAAGAGCCATCAATAAACACAAAATTTTCCACCTCAGTTCTGCAGATCTTTTTGTGTAAGTTACTATCTCTCACAGGAATGAAAGGTTTAATATATGAGTTTATCATTCTTTTCAAATCTAGTATAACTTTATTTAGATCAATAGCAATCTTTCTGAAAACCACATCACACCGCAACTTCCAGATGCACCACATTATAATAGCAGCAATACTTGGCCAGTTAACATTATAAGGAGAGTCACCCAAACCGTTTTCAAACCACATAAGAAAATAATTATCTATCCCTTGCGGATCAGGCGAAATTAAATGCTGAAACGACATACCAAACAAAACATGTGAAGCAATCGGACACTGGGCTAGTAAATGTAATTCAGTTTCAACTTCATTCTTACGAAGAGGGCATATATCATCAATAGAAGGATTATAAACACTAAGTAGAGAATTAACAGGCACCGTATGAGAAAAAAATTTCCACATAAAGAACTTAATTTTGGGAAGACACTCCAAAGACCAAACATTGCGCCAGAAAGAAGCTTCTTCCCTAGTACAACTTTCATTCATATAAGCCTTATACGCCGATTTGATAGTAAACATACCATTATGCGTATGAGCCCACATAACTTTATCACTTTTATGCAAATTAATCTTAATAGCTCTATTTCGAATAACATCCTCCGGAGAAAATAAACTATTCAACAAATTTAGATTCCAACAGTTGTTGTTCACATCAATAAGATCTTTCACATAACCATAATCTTTATAATTTATATTATTAGAAACAGGTGGAGAAGTAGCATAAGATATCCAATTATCAAGCCAGATATTAGTAGAAACACCATCATTAATTTTTCTAAGTATGTTTGCTTTAATAAAAACTAAGCTCTTTACTATACCTTTCCAAATCCAAGAAGAAGAGTCTGCTGCCATAATCTTTCTGTGAAGAGTGGTCCTTCAACTCTATGTACTTTTCCTTCTAGCCTCTTCGAAAAAGAAGAAGCCTTCATTTTCAGGTACTCACCAGACGGATCAACCAGATATTTGATGAACTTAAGAATGGTCGGGCGAAACCGTAGAAAATGTAAATCACCATAGCAGAGCTTACAGAAGCATATATCTAGGACAATGACTCACCATAGCCTACTATTTACGGTAATAAAAACGTTTCCCCAAAATGTCAATCATTCGAGACTTTTTCCATAAGCAAAGATTTAGGTGACGGAAAATGTATCCCAACTCAGAATGGTTTATTTAGAAAATAGACTTAAAGAGGTTCAATTCAACGTTTCTTACCCACTAGAAACAATAGTTGATACTTATTTGATTTGTTTAATCCTAATTTCTTCAATATGCACAGTCAAACTCACCAAACTTGTAACCAACCAATAGTTGTGCGCAGTATAAATAAGTCATGGAATTCTGGGTTCATTCTAAGTAACGATTGCAAAAGAGAATGTCGAAGTCATTCATCGATAATGCATGCACCGCTATCTTCTTTGTTCTTCTGATTCAGTTTGCTTTTGCTCACAGTAACAGGGTATTCTTAAACGAGAAATTACCATGCAAAACTTTTACACTATACCTTCACGACACCCTGTTTAATGTTACGAATGCGGATAACGCAACATCGTCTGCAGTAACTAATGCCACGGGTATTAGCAACTTTCAGTTTGGAACACTTATAGTCTTTGATGATCCGTTAACCCTGGATCAACATATTTTATCTAGCCCGGTGGCTAGAGCTCAAGGTTTCTTCTTCTATGATATGAAGACTAGATACAACGCTTGGTTTGCATTTTCGGTAATCTTCAATTCTTCCGACTATGTGGGAACTTTGAATCTTATGGGTGCGGATATGATGAATCAAAAGACTAGAGATATTTCCGTCGTTGGTGGCACTGGTGATTTTTTTATGACGAGAGGGATAGCAACGTTGAAAACGGATGCGGCCCAAGGATTTGCATATTTTCGTCTCAAAATGGACATCAAACTCTACGAGTGTTACTACTAGTCGTTTTCCTGCGCATATCGTTTCATTTTGATTTTCCTTTTGCATGCATGATTACTACTAGTTTATCTTATTGTAATTTCTTATGAATAAGTGCTGATCACTAGTGACTATTTTTCCTTTTAATTTTGTTCCCTTTCTATGGTGGTGCTCCGCCGGGGAAAGAGGTCCAGATACTTGAAAGAGAAGCTTCACAATTGCCAAACACTAGCTAGGATCGACTGGAAAGAAATCCAACCTGATACGTCTTCAAGATGATTTACCAGTTTTCGGGTGTTCTTTTTATTTCCTGCTTCTTTTTTTGGTGGGTTTGCCTTTATGTGCTCTACGTGTATTTCTTCTTTTTTTAATTGAATCTTTTTCCCAGTAGTAAATTTCAATAAAATAAGAAATAAAAAGAAAATGTATTGCAGTGTGGACAAGACAAGCTTGTCAAAACCATCACTATAAAGTTTTTTTGTTTTACACATACTATGACGTTGCAAAAACCTGGTCATTTAGAAGAGACTTGTTATAGGGGCTTCACATACTAATAGAAAGGTTTGACTAATTGGACATGTTGAAGGGTGAATTTGATTTTTGATCATACCGGTTCTAGTCACACCAAATGACCTCACACTTCCAAATATGGTAAGAGAGAGAGTCCTCCTTCCATTGTACCTTTTTTTTTGGTGAGAAAAACTACCTGGGATTAACTTAAAAGTGAAGTACAAACATCAATTAGGGGATCCTTCCTTACAAGACCATCCAAAAAAGGAGGAAAAGAAACCCAATTGTTCTTAATACAGTACTTTCTAGCTCGACGAACAAGCTTATCAGCTAGATTTTTTTTGACACGATTAATATACATAAGTTTAAAACTACTATTACTAGACAACAAACTCATACAATCCTTAAGAACATCACTGCTCCACCAACCCACTTTTGAACAGTCTCCATTCACAAAATCCACCATCTGAAGACAGTCGCTAAGAAAAATGACTCTAGACAGATTCATCTCTATAGCCCAAGAGATACCCAAAAAAAGTGCATTTGATTCAGCTCCAACCGCATCTGGAATCAGCCCAAAGTCAGCACGAGAACCCTTTATTATTCCTGCCAAATCACACCAGAAAATACCAACAACCATATTAAAATCCTTGTAAGAGCCATCAATAAACACAAAATTTTCCACCTCAGTTCTGCAGATCTTTTTATGTAAGTTACTATCTCTCACAGGAATGAAAGGTTTAATATATGAGTTTATCATTCTTTTCACATCTAGTATAACTTTATTTAGATCAATAGCAATCTTTCTGAAAACCACACCACACCGCAACTTCCAGATACACCACATTATAATAGCAGCAATACTTGGCCAGTTAACATTATAAGGAGAGTCACCCAAACCGTTTTCAAACCACATAAGAAAATAATTATCTATCCCTTGCGGATCAGGCGAAATTAAATGCTGAAACGACATACCAAACCAAACATGTGAAGCAATCGGACACTGGGCTAGTAAATGTAACTCAGTTTCAACTTCATACTTACAAAGAGGGCATATATCATCAATAGAAGGATTATAAACACTAAGTAGGGAATTAACAGGCAGCATATGAGAAAAAAAATTCCACATAAAGAACTTAATTTTGGGAAGACACTCCAAAGACCAAACCCTGCGCCAGAAAGAAGCTTCTTCCCTAGTACAACTTTCATTCATATAAGCCTTATACGCCGATTTGCTAGTAAACATACCATTATGCGTATGAGCCCACATAACTTTATCACTTTGATGCAAATTAATCTTAATAGCTCTAATTCTAATAACATCCTCCGGAGAAAATAAACTATTCAACAAATTTAGATTCCAACAGTTGTTGTTCACATCAATAAGATCTTTCACATAACCATAATCTTTATAATTTATATTATTAGAAACAGGTGTAGCATAAGATATCCAATTATCAAGCCAGATATTAGTAGAAACACCATCATTAATTTTTCTAAGTATGTTTGCTTTAATAAAAACTAATCTCTTTACTATACCTTTCCAAATCCAACAAGAAGAGTCTGCTGCCATAATCTTTCTGTGAAGAGTGGTCCTTCAACTCTATGTACTTTTCCTTCTAGCCTCTTCGAAAAAGAAGAAGCCTTCATTTTCAGGTACTCACCAGACGGATCAACCAGATATTTGATGAACTTAAGAATGGTCGGTCGAAACCGTAGCAAATGTAAATCACCATAGCAGAGCTTACAGAAGCATATATCTAGGACAATGACTCACCATAGCCTACTATTTACGGTAATAAAAACGTTTCCCCAAAATGTCAATCATTCGAGACTTTTTCCATAAGCAAAGATTTAGGTGACGGAAAATGTATCCCAACTCAGAATGGTTGATTTAGAAAATAGACTTAAAGAGGTTCAATTCAACGTTTCTTACCCACTAGAAACAATAGTTGATACTTATTTGATTTGTTTAATCCTAATTTCTTCAATATGCACAGTCAAACTCACCAAACTTGTAACCAACCAATAGTTGTGCGCAGTATAAATAAGTCATGGAATTCTGGGTTCATTCTAAGTAACGATTGCAAAAGAGAATGTCGAAGTCATTCATCGATAATGCATGCACCGCTATCTTCTTTGTTCTTCTGATTCAGTTTGCTTTTGCTCACAGTAACAGGGTATTCTTAAACGAGAAATTACCATGCAAAACTTTTACACTATACCTTCACGACACCCTGTTTAATGTTACGAATGCGGATAACGCAACATCGTCTGCAGTAACTAATGCCACGGGTATTAGCAACTTTCAGTTTGGAACACTTATAGTCTTTGATGATCCGTTAACCCTGGATCAACATATTTTATCTAGCCCGGTGGCTAGAGCTCAAGGTTTCTTCTTCTATGATATGAAGACTAGATACAACGCTTGGTTTGCATTTTCGGTAATCTTCAATTCTTCCGACTATGTGGGAACTTTGAATCTTATGGGTGCGGATATGATGAATCAAAAGACTAGAGATATTTCCGTCGTTGGTGGCACTGGTGATTTTTTTATGACGAGAGGGATAGCAACGTTGAAAACGGATGCGGCCCAAGGATTTGCATATTTTAGTCTCAAAATGGACATCAAACTCTACGAGTGTTACTACTAGTCGTTTTCCTGCGCATATCGTTTCATTTTGATTTTCCTTTTGCATGCATGATTACTACTAGTTTATCTTATTGTAATTTCTTATGAATAAGTGCTGATCACTAGTGACTATTTTTCCTTTTAATTTTGTTCCCTTTCTATGGTGGTGCTCCGCCGGGGAAAGAGGTCCAGATACTTGAAAGAGAAGCTTCACAATTGCCAAACACTAGCTAGGATCGACTGGAAAGAAATCCAACCTGATACGTCTTCAAGATGATTTACCAGTTTTCGGGTGTTCTTTTTATTTCCTGCTTCTTTTTTTGGTGGGTTTGCCTTTATGTGCTCTACGTGTATTTCTTCTTTTTTTAATTGAATCTTTTTCCCAGTAGTAAATTTCAATAAAATAAGAAATAAAAAGAAAATGTATTGCAGTGTGGACAAGACAAGCTTGTCAAAACCATCACTATAAAGTTTTTTTGTTTTACACATACTATGACGTTGCAAAAACCTGGTCATTTAGAAGAGACTTGTTATAGGGGCTTCACATACTAATAGAAAGGTTTGACTAATTGGACATGTTGAAGGGTGAATTTGATTTTTGATCATACCGGTTCTAGTCACACCAAATGACCTCACACTTCCAAATATGGTAAGAGAGAGAGTCCTCCTTCCATTGTACCTTTTTTTTTGGTGAGAAAAACTACCTGGGATTAACTTAAAAGTGAAGTACAAACATCAATTAGGGGATCCTTCCTTACAAGACCATCCAAAAAAGGAGGAAAAGAAACCCAATTGTTCTTAATACAGTACTTTCTAGCTCGACGAACAAGCTTATCAGCTAGATTTTTTTTGACACGATTAATATACACAAGTTTAAAACTACTATTACTAGACAACAAACTCATACAATCCTTAAGAACATCACTGCTCCACCAACCCACTTTTGAACAGTCTCCATTCAAAAAATCCACCATTTGAAGACAGTCGCTAAGAAAAATGACTCTAGACAGATTCATCTCTATAGCCCAAGAGATAGCCAAAAAAAGTGCATTTGATTCAGCTCCAACCGCATCTGGAATCAGCCCAAAGTCAGCACGAGAACCCTTTATTATTCCTGCCAAATCACACCAGAAAATACCAACAACCATATTAAAATCCTTGTAAGAGCCATCAATAAACACAAAATTTTCCACCTCAGTTCTGCAGATCTTTTTATGTAAGTTACTATCTCTCACAGGAATGAAAGGTTTAATATATGAGTTTATCATTCTTTTCACATCTAGTATAACTTTATTTAGATCAATAGCAATCTTTCTTAAAACCACACCACACCGCAACTTCCAGATACACCACATTATAATAGCAGCAATACTTGGCCAGTTAACATTATAAGGAGAGTCACCCAAACCGTTTTCAAACCACATAAGAAAATAATTATCTATCCCTTGCGGATCAGGCGAAATTAAATGCTGAAACGACATACCAAACCAAACATGTGAAGCAATCGGACACTGGGCTAGTAAATGTAACTCAGTTTCAACTTCATTCTTACAAAGAGGGCATATATCATCAATAGAAGGATTATAAACACTAAGTAGGGAATTAACAGGCAGCATATGAGAAAAAAAATTCCACATAAAGAACTTAATTTTGGGAAGACACTCCAAAGACAAAACCCTGCGCCAGAAAGAAGCTTCTTCCCTAGTACAACTTTCATTCATATAAGCCTTATACGCCGATTTGCTAGTAAACATACCATTATGCGTATGAGCCCACATAACTTTATCACTTTGATGCAAATTAATCTTAATAGCTCTAATTCTAATAACATCCTCCGGAGAAAATAAACTATTCAACAAATTTAGATTCCAACAGTTGTTGTTCACATCAATAAGATCTTTCACATAACCATAATCTTTATAATTTATATTATTAGAAACAGGTGTAGCATAAGATATCCAATTATCAAGCCAGATATTAGTAGAAACACCATCATTAATTTTTCTAAGTATGTTTGCTTTAATAAAAACTAAGCTCTTTACTATACCTTTCCAAATCCAAGAAGAAGAGTCTGCTGCCATAATCTTTCTGTGAAGAGTGGTCCTTCAACTCTATGTACTTTTCCTTCTAGCCTCTTCGAAAAAGAAGAAGCCTTCATTTTCAGGTACTCACCAGACGGATCAACCAGATATTTGATGAACTTAAGAATGGTCGGTCGAAACCGTAGCAAATGTAAATCACCATAGCAGAGCTTACAGAAGCATATATCTAGGACAATGACTCACCATAGCCTACTATTTACGGTAATAAAAACGTTTCCCCAAAATGTCAATCATTCGAGACTTTTTCCATAAGCAAAGATTTAGGTGACGGAAAATGTATCCCAACTCAGAATGGTTGATTTAGAAAATAGACTTAAAGAGGTTCAATTCAACGTTTCTTACCCACTAGAAACAATAGTTGATACTTATTTGATTTGTTTAATCCTAATTTCTTCAATATGCACAGTCAAACTCACCAAACTTGTAACCAACCAATAGTTGTGCGCAGTATAAATAAGTCATGGAATTCTGGGTTCATTCTAAGTAACGATTGCAAAAGAGAATGTCGAAGTCATTCATCGATAATGCATGCACCGCTATCTTCTTTGTTCTTCTGATTCAGTTTGCTTTTGCTCACAGTAACAGGGTATTCTTAAACGAGAAATTACCATGCAAAACTTTTACACTATACCTTCACGACACCCTGTTTAATGTTACGAATGCGGATAACGCAACATCGTCTGCAGTAACTAATGCCACGGGTATTAGCAACTTTCAGTTTGGAACACTTATAGTCTTTGATGATCCGTTAACCCTGGATCAACATATTTTATCTAGCCCGGTGGCTAGAGCTCAAGGTTTCTTCTTCTATGATATGAAGACTAGATACAACGCTTGGTTTGCATTTTCGGTAATCTTCAATTCTTCCGACTATGTGGGAACTTTGAATCTTATGGGTGCGGATATGATGAATCAAAAGACTAGAGATATTTCCGTCGTTGGTGGCACTGGTGATTTTTTTATGACGAGAGGGATAGCAACGTTGAAAACGGATGCGGCCCAAGGATTTGCATATTTTCGTCTCAAAATGGACATCAAACTCTACGAGTGTTACTACTAGTCGTTTTCCTGCGCATATCGTTTCATTTTGATTTTCCTTTTGCATGCATGATTACTACTAGTTTATCTTATTGTAATTTCTTATGAATAAGTGCTGATCACTAGTGACTATTTTTCCTTTTAATTTTGTTCCCTTTCTATGGTGGTGCTCCGCCGGGGAAAGAGGTCCAGATACTTGAAAGAGAAGCTTCACAATTGCCAAACACTAGCTAGGATCGACTGGAAAGAAATCCAACCTGATACGTCTTCAAGATGATTTACCAGTTTTCGGGTGTTCTTTTTATTTCCTGCTTCTTTTTTTGGTGGGTTTTCCTTTATGTGCTCTACGTGTATTTCTTCTTTTTTTTAATTGAATCTTTTTCCCAGTAGTAAATTTCAATAAAATAAGAAATAAAAAGAAAATGTATTGCAGTGTGGACAAGACAAGCTTGTCAAAACCATCACTATAAAGTTTTTTTGTTTTACACATACTATGACGTTGCAAAAACCTGGTCATTTAGAAGAGACTTGTTATAGGGGCTTCACATACTAATAGAAAGGTTTGACTAATTGGACATGTTGAAGGGTGAATTTGATTTTTGATCATACCGGTTCTAGTCACACCAAATGACCTCACACTTCCAAATATGGTAAGAGAGAGAGTCCTCCTTCCATTGTACCTTTTTTTTTGGTGAGAAAAACTACCTGGGATTAACTTAAAAGTGAAGTACAAACATCAATTAGGGGATCCTTCCTTACAAGACCATCCAAAAAAGGAGGAAAAGAAACCCAATTGTTCTTAATACAGTACTTTCTAGCTCGACGAACAAGCTTATCAGCTAGATTTTTTTTGACACGATTAATATACATAAGTTTAAAACTATTATTACTAGACACCAAACTCATACAATCCTTAAGAACATCACTGCTCCACCAACCCACTTTTGAACAGTCTCCATTCAAAAAATCCACCATTTGAAGACAGTCGCTAAGAAAAATGACTCTAGACAGATTCATCTCTATAGCCCAAGAGATAGCCAAAAAAAGTGCATTTGATTCAGCTCCAACCGCATCTGGAATCAGCCCAAAGTTAGCACGAGAACCCTTTATTATTCCTGCCAAATCACACCAGAAAATACCAACAACCATATTAAAATCCTTGTAAGAGCCATCAATAAACACAAAATTTTCCACCTCAGTTCTGCAGATCTTTTTATGTAAGTTACTATCTCTCACAGGAATGAAAGGTTTAATATATGAGTTTATCATTCTTTTCACATCTAGTATAACTTTATTTAGATCAATAGCAATCTTTCTTAAAACCACACCACACCGCAACTTCCAGATACACCACATTATAATAGCAGCAATACTTGGCCAGTTAACATTATAAGGAGAGTCACCCAAACCGTTTTCAAACCACATAAGAAAATAATTATCTATCCCTTGCGGATCAGGCGAAATTAAATGCTGAAACGACATACCAAACCAAACATGTGAAGCAATCGGACACTGGGCTAGTAAATGTAACTCAGTTTCAACTTCATTCTTACAAAGAGGGCATATATCATCAATAAAAGGATTATAAACACTAAGTAGGGAATTAACAGGCAGCATATGAGAAAAAAAATTCCACATAAAGACCTTAATTTTGGGAAGACACTCCAAAGACCAAACCCTGCGCCAGAAAGAAGCTTCTTCCCTAGTACAACTTTCATTCATATAAGCCTTATACGCCGATTTGCTAGTAAACATACCATTATGCGTATGAGCCCACATAACTTTATCACTTTGATGCAAATTAATCTTAATAGCTCTAATTCTAATAACATCCTCCGGAGAAAATAAACTATTCAACAAATTTAGATTCCAACAGTTGTTGTTCACATCAATAAGATCTTTCACATAACCATAATCTTTATAATTTATATTATTAGAAACAGGTGTAGCATAAGATATCCAATTATCAACCAGATATTAGTAGAAACACCATCATTAATTTTTCTAAGTATGTTTGCTTTAATAAAAACTAAGCTCTTTACTATACCTTTCCAAATCCAAGAAGAAGAGTCTGCTGCCATAATCTTTCTGTGAAGAGTGGTCCTTCAACTCTATGTACTTTTCCTTCTAGCCTCTTCGAAAAAGAAGAAGCCTTCATTTTCAGGTACTCACCAGACGGATCAACCAGATATTTGATGAACTTAAGAATGGTCGGTCGAAACCGTAGCAAATGTAAATCACCATAGCAGAGCTTACAGAAGCATATATCTAGGACAATGACTCACCATAGCCTACTATTTACGGTAATAAAAACGT
The DNA here is from genome assembly GCF_003573695.1 of Papaver somniferum. Lineage (NCBI taxonomy): Eukaryota > Viridiplantae > Streptophyta > Magnoliopsida > Ranunculales > Papaveraceae > Papaver > Papaver somniferum. Next base: position 1,532,278 of record NW_020648415.1, read on the forward strand.
TTCCCCAAAATGTCAATCATTCGAGACTTTTTCCATAAGCAAAGATTTAGGTGACGGAAAATGTATCCCAACTCAGAATGGTTGATTTAGAAAATAGACTTAAAGAGGTTCAATTCAACGTTTCTTACCCACTAGAAACAATAGTTGATACTTATTTGATTTGTTTAATCCTAATTTCTTCAATATGCACAGTCAAACTCACCAAACTTGTAACCAACCAATAGTTGTGCGCAGTATAAATAAGTCATGGAATTCTGGGTTCATTCTAAGTAACGATTGCAAAAGAGAATGTCGAAGTCATTCATCGATAATGCATGCACCGCTATCTTCTTTGTTCTTCTGATTCAGTTTGCTTTTGCTCACAGTAACAGGGTATTCTTAAACGAGAAATTACCATGCAAAACTTTTACACTATACCTTCACGACACCCTGTTTAATGTTACGAATGCGGATAACGCAACATCGTCTGCAGTAACTAATGCCACGGGTATTAGCAACTTTCAGTTTGGAACACTTATAGTCTTTGATGATCCGTTAACCCTGGATCAACATATTTTATCTAGCCCGGTGGCTAGAGCTCAAGGTTTCTTCTTCTATGATATGAAGACTAGATACAACGCTTGGTTTGCATTTTCGGTAATCTTCAATTCTTCCGACTGTGGGAACTTTGAATCTTATGGGTGCGGATATGATGAATCAAAAGACTAGAGATATTTCCGTCGTTGGTGGCACTGGTGATTTTTTTATGACGAGAGGGATAGCAACGTTGAAAACGGATGCGGCCCAAGGATTTGCATATTTTCGTCTCAAAATGGACATCAAACTCTACGAGTGTTACTACTAGTCGTTTTCCTGCGCATATCGTTTCATTTTGATTTTCCTTTTGCATGCATGATTACTACTAGTTTATCTTATTGTAATTTCTTATGAATAAGTGCTGATCACTAGTGACTATTTTTCCTTTTAATTTTGTTCCCTTTCTATGGTGGTGCTCCGCCAGGGAAAGAGGTCCAGATACTTGAAAGAGAAGCTTCACAATTGCCAAACACTAGCTAGGATCGACTGGAAAGAAATCCAACCTGATACGTCTTCAAGATGATTTACCAGTTTTCGGGTGTTCTTTTTATTTCCTGCTTCTTTTTTTGGTGGGTTTGCCTTTATGTGCTCTACGTGTATTTCTTCTTTTTTTAATTGAATCTTTTTCCCAGTAGTAAATTTCAATAAAATAAGAAATAAAAAGAAAATGTATTGCAGTGTGGACAAGACAAGCTTGTCAAAACCATCACTATAAAGTTTTTTTGTTTTACACATACTATGACGTTGCAAAAACCTGGTCATTTAGAAGAGACTTGTTATAGGGGCTTCACATACTAATAGAAAGGTTTGACTAATTGGACATGTTGAAGGGTGAATTTGATTTTTGATCATACCGGTTCTAGTCACACCAAATGACCTCACACTTCCAAATATGGTAAGAGAGAGAATCCTCCTTCCATTGTACCTTTTTTTTTGGTGAGAAAAACTACCTGGGATTAACTTAAAAGTGAAGTACAAACATCAATTAGGGGATCCTTCCTTACAAGACCATCCAAAAAAGGAGGAAAAGAAACCCAATTGTTCTTAATACAGTACTTTCTAGCTCGACGAACAAGCTTATCAGCTAGATTTTTTTTGACACGATTAATATACACAAGTTTAAAACTACTATTACTAGACAACAAACTCATACAATCCTTAAGAACATCACTGCTCCACCAACCCACTTTTGAACAGTCTCCATTCAAAAAATCCACCATTTGAAGACAGTCGCTAAGAAAAATGACTCTAGACAGATTCATCTCTATAGCCCAAGAGATACCCAAAAAAAGTGCATTTGATTCAGCTCCAACCGCATCTGGAATCAGCCCAAAGTCAGCACGAGAACCCTTTATTATTCCTGCCAAATCACACCAGAAAATACCAACAACCATATTAAAATCCTTGTAAGAGCCATCAATAAACACAAAATTTTCCACCTCAGTTCTGCAGATCTTTTTATGTAAGTTACTATCTCTCACAGGAATGAAAGGTTTAATATATGAGTTTATCATTCTTTTCACATCTAGTATAACTTTATTTAGATCAATAGCAATCTTTCTGAAAACCACACCACACCGCAACTTCCAGATACACCACATTATAATAGCAGCAATACTTGGCCAGTTAACATTATAAGGAGAGTCACCCAAACCGTTTTCAAACCACATAAGAAAATAATTATCTATCCCTTGCGGATCAGGCGAAATTAAATGCTGAAACGACATACCAAACCAAACATGTGAAGCAATCGGACACTGGGCTAGTAAATGTAACTCAGTTTCAACTTCATACTTACAAAGAGGGCATATATCATCAATAGAAGGATTATAAACACTAAGTAGGGAATTAACAGGCAGCATATGAGAAAAAAAATTCCACATAAAGAACTTAATTTTGGGAAGACACTCCAAAGACCAAACCCTGCGCCAGAAAGAAGCTTCTTCCCTAGTACAACTTTCATTCATATAAGCCTTATACGCCGATTTGCTAGTAAACATACCATTATGCGTATGAGCCCACATAACTTTATCACTTTGATGCAAATTAATCTTAATAGCTCTAATTCTAATAACATCCTCTGGAGAAAATAAACTATTCAACAAATTTAGATTCCAACAGTTGTTGTTCACATCAATAAGATCTTTCACATAACCATAATCTTTATAATTTATATTATTAGAAACAGGTGTAGCATAAGATATCCAATTATCAAGCCAGATATTAGTAGAAACACCATCATTAATTTTTCTAAGTATGTTTGCTTTAATAAAATCTAAGCTCTTTACTATACCTTTCCAAATCCAACAAGAAGAGTCTGCTGCCATAATCTTTCTGTGAAGAGTGGTCCTTCAACTCTATGTACTTTTCCTTCTAGCCTCTTCGAAAAAGAAGAAGCCTTCATTTTCAGGTACTCACCAGACGGATCAACCAGATATTTGATGAACTTAAGAATGGTCGGTCGAAACCGTAGCAAATGTAAATCACCATAGCAGAGCTTACAGAAGCATATATCTAGGACAATGACTCACCATAGCCTACTATTTACGGTAATAAAAACGTTTCCCCAAAATGTCAATCATTCGAGACTTTTTCCATAAGCAAAGATTTAGGTGACGGAAAATGTATCCCAACTCAGAATGGTTGATTTAGAAAATAGACTTAAAGAGGTTCAATTCAACGTTTCTTACCCACTAGAAACAATAGTTGATACTTATTTGATTTGTTTAATCCTAATTTCTTCAATATGCACAGTCAAACTCACCAAACTTGTAACCAACCAATAGTTGTGCGCAGTATAAATAAGTCATGGAATTCTGGGTTCATTCTAAGTAACGATTGCAAAAGAGAATGTCGAAGTCATTCATCGATAATGCATGCACCGCTATCTTCTTTGTTCTTCTGATTCAGTTTGCTTTTGCTCACAGTAACAGGGTATTCTTAAACGAGAAATTACCATGCAAAACTTTTACACTATACCTTCACGACACCCTGTTTAATGTTACGAATGCGGATAACGCAACATCGTCTGCAGTAACTAATGCCACGGGTATTAGCAACTTTCAGTTTGGAACACTTATAGTCTTTGATGATCCGTTAACCCTGGATCAACATATTTTATCTAGCCCGGTGGCTAGAGCTCAAGGTTTCTTCTTCTATGATATGAAGACTAGATACAACGCTTGGTTTGCATTTTCGGTAATCTTCAATTCTTCCGACTATGTGGGAACTTTGAATCTTATGGGTGCGGATATGATGAATCAAAAGACTAGAGATATTTCCGTCGTTGGTGGCACTGGTGATTTTTTTATGACGAGAGGGATAGCAACGTTGAAAACGGATGCGGCCCAAGGATTTGCATATTTTCGTCTCAAAATGGACATCAAACTCTACGAGTGTTACTACTAGTCGTTTTCCTGCGCATATCGTTTCATTTTGATTTTCCTTTTGCATGCATGATTACTACTAGTTTATCTTATTGTAATTTCTTATGAATAAGTGCTGATCACTAGTGACTATTTGTCCTTTTAATTTTGTTCCCTTTCTATGGTGGTGCTCCGCCGGGGAAAGAGGTCCAGATACTTGAAAGAGAAGCTTCACAATTGCCAAACACTAGCTACGATCGACTGGAAAGAAATCCAACCTGATACGTCTTCAAGATGATTTACCAGTTTTCGGGTGTTCTTTTTATTTCCTGCTTCTTTTTTTGGTGGATTTGCCTTTATGTGCTCTACGTGTATTTCTTCTTTTTTTAATTGAATCTTTTTCCCAGTAGTAAATTTCAATAAATAAGAAATAAAAAGAAAATGTATTGCAGTGTGGACAAGACAAGCCTGTCAAAACCATCACTATAAAGTTTTTGTGTTTGACACATACTATGCCGTTGCAAAAACCTGGTCATTTAGAAGAGACTTGTTATAGGGGCTTCACATACTAATAGAAAGGTTTGACTAATTGGACATGTTGAAGGGTGAATTTGATTTTTGATCATACCGGTTCTAGTCACACCAAATGACCTCACACTTCCAAATATGGTAAGAGAGAGAGTCCTCCTTCCATTGTACCTTTTTTTTTGGTGAGAAAAACTACCTGGGATTAACTTAAAAGTGAAGTACAAACATCAATTAGGGGATCCTTCCTTACAAGACCATCCAAAAAAGGAGGAAAAGAAACCCAATTGTTCTTAATACAGTACTTTCTAGCTCGACGAACAAGCTTATCAGCTAGATTTTTTTTGACACGATTAATATACATAAGTTTAAAACTATTATTACTAGACAACAAACTCATACAATCCTTAAGAACATCACTGCTCCACCAACCCACTTTTGAACAGTCTCCATTCAAAAAATCCACCATTTGAAGACAGTCGCTAAGAAAAATGACTCTAGACAGATTCATCTCTATAGCCCAAGAGATACCTAAAAAAAGTGCATTTGATTCAGCTCCAACCGCATCTGGAATCAGCCCAAAGTCAGCACGAGAACCCTTTATTATTCCTGCCAAATCACACCAGAAAATACCAACAACCATATTAAAATCCTTGTAAGAGCCATCAATAAACACAAAATTTTCCACCTCAGTTCTGCAGATCTTTTTATGTAAGTTACTATCTCTCACAGGAATGAAAGGTTTAATATATGAGTTTATCATTCTTTTCACATCTAGTATAACTTTATTTAGATCAATAGCAATCTTTCTGAAAACCACACCACACCGCAACTTCCAGATACACCACATTATAATAGCAGCAATACTTGGCCAGTTAACATTATAAGGAGAGTCACCCAAACCGTTTTCAAACCACATAAGAAAATAATTATCTATCCCTTGCGGATCAGGCGAAATTAAATGCTGAAACGACATACCAAACCAAACATGTGAAGCAATCGGACACTGGGCTAGTAAATGTAACTCAGTTTCAACTTCATACTTACAAAGAGGGCATATATCATCAATAGAAGGATTATAAACACTAAGTAGGGAATTAACAGGCAGCATATGAGAAAAAAAATTCCACATAAAGAACTTAATTTTGGGAAGACACTCCAAAGACCAAACCCTGCGCCAGAAAGAAGCTTCTTCCCTAGTACAACTTTCATTCATATAAGCCTTATACGCCGATTTGCTAGTAAACATACCATTATGCGTATGAGCCCACATAACTTTATCACTTTGATGCAAATTAATCTTAATAGCTCTAATTCTAATAACATCCTCCGGAGAAAATAAACTATTCAACAAATTTAGATTCCAACAGTTGTTGTTCACATCAATAAGATCTTTCACATAACCATAATCTTTATAATTTATATTATTAGAAACAGGTGTAGCATAAGATATCCAATTATCAAGCCAGATATTAGTAGAAACACCATCATTAATTTTTCTAAGTATGTTTGCTTTAATAAAAACTAATCTCTTTACTATACCTTTCCAAATCCAACAAGAAGAGTCTGCTGCCATAATCTTTCTGTGAAGAGTGGTCCTTCAACTCTATGTACTTTTCCTTCTAGCCTCTTCGAAAAAGAAGAAGCCTTCATTTTCAGGTACTCACCAGACGGATCAACCAGATATTTGATGAACTTAAGAATGGTCGGTCGAAACCGTAGCAAATGTAAATCACCATAGCAGAGCTTACAGAAGCATATATCTAGGACAATGACTCACCATAGCCTACTATTTACGGTAATAAAAACGTTTCCCCAAAATGTCAATCATTCGAGACTTTTTCCATAAGCAAAGATTTAGGTGACGGAAAATGTATCCCAACTCAGAATGGTTGATTTAGAAAATAGACTTAAAGAGGTTCAATTCAACGTTTCTTACCCACTAGAAACAATAGTTGATACTTATTTGATTTGTTTAATCCTAATTTCTTCAATATGCACAGTCAAACTCACCAAACTTGTAACCAACCAATAGTTGTGCGCAGTATAAATAAGTCATGGAATTCTGGGTTCATTCTAAGTAACGATTGCAAAAGAGAATGTCGAAGTCATTCATCGATAATGCATGCACCGCTATCTTCTTTGTTCTTCTGATTCAGTTTGCTTTTGCTCACAGTAACAGGGTATTCTTAAACGAGAAATTACCATGCAAAACTTTTACACTATACCTTCACGACACCCTGTTTAATGTTACGAATGCGGATAACGCAACATCGTCTGCAGTAACTAATGCCACGGGTATTAGCAACTTTCAGTTTGGAACACTTATAGTCTTTGATGATCCGTTAACCCTGGATCAACATATTTTATCTAGCCCGGTGGCTAGAGCTCAAGGTTTCTTCTTCTATGATATGAAGACTAGATACAACGCTTGGTTTGCATTTTCGGTAATCTTCAATTCTTCCGACTATGTGGGAACTTTGAATCTTATGGGTGCGGATATGATGAATCAAAAGACTAGAGATATTTCCGTCGTTGGTGGCACTGGTGATTTTTTTATGACGAGAGGGATAGCAACGTTGAAAACGGATGCGGCCCAAGGATTTGCATATTTTCGTCTCAAAATGGACATCAAACTCTACGAGTGTTACTACTAGTCGTTTTCCTGCGCATATCGTTTCATTTTGATTTTCCTTTTGCATGCATGATTACTACTAGTTTATCTTATTGTAATTTCTTATGAATAAGTGCTGATCACTAGTGACTATTTGTCCTTTTAATTTTGTTCCCTTTCTATGGTGGTGCTCCGCCGGGGAAAGAGGTCCAGATACTTGAAAGAGAAGCTTCACAATTGCCAAACACTAGCTACGATCGACTGGAAAGAAATCCAACCTGATACGTCTTCAAGATGATTTACTAGTTTTCGGGTGTTCTTTTTATTTCCTGCTTCTTTTTTTGGTGGATTTGCCTTTATGTGCTCTACGTGTATTTCTTCTTTTTTTAATTGAATCTTTTTCCCAGTAGTAAATTTCAATAAATAAGAAATAAAAAGAAAATGTATTGCAGTGTGGACAAGACAAGCCTGTCAAAACCATCACTATAAAGTTTTTGTGTTTGACACATACTATGCCGTTGCAAAAACCTGGTCATTTAGAAGAGACTTGTTATAGGGGCTTCACATACTAATAGAAAGGTTTGACTAATTGGACATGTTGAAGGGTGAATTTGATTTTTGATCATACCGGTTCTAGTCACACCAAATGACCTCACACTTTCAAATATGGTAAGAGAGAGAGTCCTCCTTCCATTGTACCTTTTTTTTTGGTGAGAAAAACTACCTGGGATTAACTTAAAAGTGAAGTACAAACATCAATTAGAGGATCCTTCCTTACAAGACCATCCAAAAAAGGAGGAAAAGAAACCCAATTGTTCTTAATACAGTACTCTCTAACTCGACGAACAAGCTTATCAGCTAGATTGTTTTTGACACGATTAATATACATAAGTTTAAAACTACTATTACTAGACAACAAACTCATACAATCCTTAAGAACATCACTGCTCCACCAACCCACTTTTGAACAGTCTCCATTCAAAAAATTCACCATTTGAAGACAGTCGCTAAGAAAAATGACTCTAGACAGATTCATCTCTATAGCCCAAGAGATACCCAAAAAAAGTGCATTTGATTCAGCTCCAACCGCATCTGGAATCAGCCCAAAGTCAGCACGAGAACCCTTTATTATTCCTGCCAAATCACACCAGAAAATACCAACAACCATATTAAAATCCTTGTAAGAGCCATCAATAAACACAAAATTTTCCACCTCAGTTCTGCAGATCTTTTTATGTAAGTTACTATCTCTCACAGGAATGAAAGGTTTAATATATGAGTTTATCATTCTTTTCACATCTAGTATAACTTTATTTAGATCAATAGCAATCTTTCTGAAAACCACACCACACCGCAACTTCCAGATACACCACATTATAATAGCAGCAATACTTGGCCAGTTAACATTATAAGGAGAGTCACCCAAACCGTTTTCAAACCACATAAGAAAATAATTATCTATCCCTTGCGGATCAGGCGAAATTAAATGCTGAAACGACATACCAAACCAAACATGTGAAGCAATCGGACACTGGGCTAGTAAATGTAACTCAGTTTCAACTTCATACTTACAAAGAGGGCATATATCATCAATAGAAGGATTATAAACACTAAGTAGGGAATTAACAGGCAGCATATGAGAAAAAAAATTCCACATAAAGAACTTAATTTTGGGAAGACACTCCAAAGACCAAACCCTGCGCCAGAAAGAAGCTTCTTCCCTAGTACAACTTTCATTCATATAAGCCTTATACGCCGATTTGCTAGTAAACATACCATTATGCGTATGAGCCCACATAACTTTATCACTTTGATGCAAATTAATCTTAATAGCTCTAATTCTAATAACATCCTCCGGAGAAAATAAACTATTCAACAAATTTAGATTCCAACAGTTGTTGTTCACATCAATAAGATCTTTCACATAACCATAATCTTTATAATTTATATTATTAGAAACAGGTGTAGCATAAGATATCCAATTATCAAGCCAGATATTAGTAGAAACACCATCATTAATTTTTCTAAGTATGTTTGCTTTAATAAAAACTAATCTCTTTACTATACCTTTCCAAATCCAACAAGAAGAGTCTGCTGCCATAATCTTTCTGTGAAGAGTGGTCCTTCAACTCTATGTACTTTTCCTTCTAGCCTCTTCGAAAAAGAAGAAGCCTTCATTTTCAGGTACTCACCAGACGGATCAACCAGATATTTGATGAACTTAAGAATGGTCGGTCGAAACCGTAGCAAATGTAAATCACCATAGCAGAGCTTACAGAAGCATATATCTAGGACAATGACTCACCATAGCCTACTATTTACGGTAATAAAAACGTTTCCCCAAAATGTCAATCATTCGAGACTTTTTCCATAAGCAAAGATTTAGGTGACGGAAAATGTATCCCAACTCAGAATGGTTGATTTAGAAAATAGACTTAAAGAGGTTCAATTCAACGTTTCTTACCCACTAGAAACAATAGTTGATACTTATTTGATTTGTTTAATCCTAATTTCTTCAATATGCACAGTCAAACTCACCAAACTTGTAACCAACCAATAGTTGTGCGCAGTATAAATAAGTCATGGAATTCTGGGTTCATTCTAAGTAACGATTGCAAAAGAGAATGTCGAAGTCATTCATCGATAATGCATGCACCGCTATCTTCTTTGTTCTTCTGATTCAGTTTGCTTTTGCTCAGAGTAACAGGGTATTCTTAAACGAGAAATTACCATGCAAAACTTTTACACTATACCTTCACGACACCCTGTTTAATGTTACGAATGCGGATAACGCAACATCGTCTGCAGTAACTAATGCCACGGGTATTAGCAACTTTCAGTTTGGAACACTTATAGTCTTTGATGATCCGTTAACCCTGGATCAACATATTTTATCTAGCCCGGTGGCTAGAGCTCAAGGTTTCTTCTTCTATGATATGAAGACTAGATACAACGCTTGGTTTGCATTTTCGGTAATCTTCAATTCTTCCGACTATGTGGGAACTTTGAATCTTATGGGTGCGGATATGATGAATCAAAAGACTAGAGATATTTCCGTCGTTGGTGGCACTGGTGATTTTTTTATGACGAGAGGGATAGCAACGTTGAAAACGGATGCGGCCCAAGGATTTGCATATTTTCGTCTCAAAATGGACATCAAACTCTACGAGTGTTACTACTAGTCGTTTTCCTGCGCATATCGTTTCATTTTGATTTTCCTTTTGCATGCATGATTACTACTAGTTTATCTTATTGTAATTTCTTATGAATAAGTGCTGATCACTAGTGACTATTTGTCCTTTTAATTTTGTTCCCTTTCTATGGTGGTGCTCCGCCGGGGAAAGAGGTCCAGATACTTGAAAGAGAAGCTTCACAATTGCCAAACACTAGCTACGATCGACTGGAAAGAAATCCAACCTGATACGTCTTCAAGATGATTTACTAGTTTTCGGGTGTTCTTTTTATTTCCTGCTTCTTTTTTTGGTGGATTTGCCTTTATGTGCTCTACGTGTATTTCTTCTTTTTTTAATTGAATCTTTTTCCCAGTAGTAAATTTCAATAAATAAGAAATAAAAAGAAAATGTATTGCAGTGTGGACAAGACAAGCTTGTCAAAACCATCACTATAAAGTTTTTGTGTTTGACACATACTATGCCGTTGCAAAAACCTGGTCATTTAGAAGAGACTTGTTATAGGGGCTTCACATACTAATAGAAAGGTTTGACTAATTGGACATGTTGAAGGGTGAATTTGATTTTTGATCATACCGGTTCTAGTCACACCAAATGACCTCACACTTCCAAATATGGTAAGAGAGAGAGTCCTCCTTCCATTGTACCTTTTTTTTTGGTGAGAAAAACTACCTGGGATTAACTTAAAAGTGAAGTACAAACATCAATTAGGGGATCCTTCCTTACAAGACCATCCAAAAAAGGAGGAAAAGAAACCCAATTGTTCTTAATACAGTACTTTCTAGCTCGACGAACAAGCTTATCAGCTAGATTTTTTTTGACACGATTAATATACATAAGTTTAAAACTACTATTACTAGACAACAAACTCATACAATCCTTAAGAACATCACTGCTCCACCAACCCACTTTTGAACAGTCTCCATTCAAAAAATCCACCATTTGAAGACAGTCGCTAAGAAAAATGACTCTAGACAGATTCATCTCTATAGCCCAAGAGATACCCAAAAAAAGTGCATTTGATTCAGCTCCAACCGCATCTGGAATCAGCCCAAAGTCAGCACGAGAACCCTTTATTATTCCTGCCAAATCACACCAGAAAATACCAACAACCATATTAAAATCCTTGTAAGAGCCATCAATAAACACAAAATTTTCCACCTCAGTTCTGCAGATCTTTTTATGTAAGTTACTATCTCTCACAGGAATGAAAGGTTTAATATATGAGTTTATCATTCTTTTCACATCTAGTATAACTTTATTTAGATCAATAGCAATCTTTCTGAAAACCACACCACACCGCAACTTCCAGATACACCACATTATAATAGCAGCAATACTTGGCCAGTTAACATTATAAGGAGAGTCACCCAAACCGTTTTCAAACCACATAAGAAAATAATTATCTATCCCTTGCGGACCAGGCGAAATTAAATGCTGAAACGACATACCAAACCAAACATGTGAAGCAATCGGACACTGGGCTAGTAAATGTAACTCAGTTTCAACTTCATTCTTACAAAGAGGGCATATATCATCAATAGAAGGATTATAAACACTAAGTAGGGAATTAACAGGCAGCATATGAGAAAAAAAATTCCACATAAAGAACTTAATTTTGGGAAGACACTCCAAAGACCAAACCCTGCGCCAGAAAGAAGCTTCTTCCCTAGTACAACTTTCATTCATATAAGCCTTATACGCCGATTTGCTAGTAAACATACCATTATGCGTATGAGCCCACATAACTTTATCACTTTGATGCAAATTAATCTTAATAGCTCTAATTCTAATAACATCCTCCGGAGAAAATAAACTATTCAACAAATTTAGATTCCAACAGTTGTTGTTCACATCAATAAGATCTTTCACATAACCATAATCTTTATAATTTATATTATTAGAAACAGGTGTAGCATAAGATATCCAATTATCAAGCCAGATATTAGTAGAAACACCATCATTAATTTTTCTAAGTATGTTTGCTTTAATAAAAACTAAGCTCTTTACTATACCTTTCCAAATCCAACAAGAAGAGTCTGCTGCCATAATCTTTCTGTGAAGAGTGGTCCTTCAACTCTATGTACTTTTCCTTCTAGCCTCTTCGAAAAAGAAGAAGCCTTCATTTTCAGGTACTCACCAGACGGATCAACCAGATATTTGATGAACTTAAGAATGGTCGGTCGAAACCGTAGCAAATGTAAATCACCATAGCAGAGCTTACAGAAGCATATATCTAGGACAATGACTCACCATAGCCTACTATTTACGGTAATAAAAACGTTTCCCCAAAATGTCAATCATTCGAGACTTTTTCCATAAGCAAAGATTTAGGTGACGGAAAATGTATCCCAACTCAGAATGGTTGATTTAGAAAATAGACTTAAAGAGGTTCAATTCAACGTTTCTTACCCACTAGAAACAATAGTTGATACTTATTTGATTTGTTTAATCCTAATTTCTTCAATATGCACAGTCAAACTCACCAAACTTGTAACCAACCAATAGTTGTGCGCAGTATAAATAAGTCATGGAATTCTGGGTTCATTCTAAGTAACGATTGCAAAAGAGAATGTCGAAGTCATTCATCGATAATGCATGCACCGCTATCTTCTTTGTTCTTCTGATTCAGTTTGCTTTTGCTCACAGTAACAGGGTATTCTTAAACGAGAAATTACCATGCAAAACTTTTACACTATACCTTCACGACACCCTGTTTAATGTTACGAATGCGGATAACGCAACATCGTCTGCAGTAACTAATGCCACGGGTATTAGCAACTTTCAGTTTGGAACACTTATAGTCTTTGATGATCCGTTAACCCTGGATCAACATATTTTATCTAGCCCGGTGGCTAGAGCTCAAGGTTTCTTCTTCTATGATATGAAGACTAGATACAACGCTTGGTTTGCATTTTCGGTAATCTTCAATTCTTCCGACTATGTGGGAACTTTGAATCTTATGGGTGCGGATATGATGAATCAAAAGACTAGAGATATTTCCGTCGTTGGTGGCACTGGTGATTTTTTTATGACGAGAGGGATAGCAACGTTGAAAACGGATGCGGCCCAAGGATTTGCATATTTTAGTCTCAAAATGGACATCAAACTCTACGAGTGTTACTACTAGTCGTTTTCCTGCGCATATCGTTTCATTTTGATTTTCCTTTTGCATGCATGATTACTACTAGTTTATCTTATTGTAATTTCTTATGAATAAGTGCTGATCACTAGTGACTATTTTTCCTTTTAATTTTGTTCCCTTTCTATGGTGGTGCTCCGCCGGGGAAAGAGGTCCAGATACTTGAAAGAGAAGCTTCACAATTGCCAAACACTAGCTAGGATCGACTGGAAAGAAATCCAACCTGATACGTCTTCAAGATGATTTACCAGTTTTCGGGTGTTCTTTTTATTTCCTGCTTCTTTTTTTGGTGGGTTTGCCTTTATGTGCTCTACGTGTATTTCTTCTTTTTTTAATTGAATCTTTTTCCCAGTAGTAAATTTCAATAAAATAAGAAATAAAAAGAAAATGTATTGCAGTGTGGACAAGACAAGCTTGTCAAAACCATCACTATAAAGTTTTTTTGTTTTACACATACTATGACGTTGCAAAAACCTGGTCATTTAGAAGAGACTTGTTATAGGGGCTTCACATACTAATAGAAAGGTTTGACTAATTGGACATGTTGAAGGGTGAATTTGATTTTTGATCATACCGGTTCTAGTCACACCAAATGACCTCACACTTCCAAATATGGTAAGAGAGAGAGTCCTCCTTCCATTGTACCTTTTTTTTGGTGAGAAAAACTACCTGGGATTAACTTAAAAGTGAAGTACAAACATCAATTAGGGGATCCTTCCTTACAAGACCATCCAAAAAAGGAGGAAAAGAAACCCAATTGTTCTTAATACAGTACTTTCTAGCTCGACGAACAAGCTTATCAGCTAGATTTTTTTTGACACGATTAATATACATAAGTTTAAAACTATTATTACTAGACAACAAACTCATACAATCCTTAAGAACATCACTGCTCCACCAACCCACTTTTGAACAGTCTCCATTCAAAAAATCCACCATTTGAAGACAGTCGCTAAGAAAAATGACTCTAGACAGATTCATCTCTATAGCCCAAGAGATACCTAAAAAAAGTGCATTTGATTCAGCTCCAACCGCATCTGGAATCAGCCCAAAGTCAGCACGAGAACCCTTTATTATTCCTGCCAAATCACACCAGAAAATACCAACAACCATATTAAAATCCTTGTAAGAGCCATCAATAAACACAAAATTTTCCACCTCAGTTCTGCAGATCTTTTTATGTAAGTTACTATCTCTCACAGGAATGAAAGGTTTAATATATGAGTTTATCATTCTTTTCACATCTAGTATAACTTTATTTAGATCAATAGCAATCTTTCTGAAAACCACACCACACCGCAACTTCCAGATACACCACATTATAATAGCAGCAATACTTGGCCAGTTAACATTATAAGGAGAGTCACCCAAACCGTTTTCAAACCACATAAGAAAATAATTATCTATCCCTTGCGGATCAGGCGAAATTAAATGCTGAAACGACATACCAAACCAAACATGTGAAGCAATCGGACACTGGGCTAGTAAATGTAACTCAGTTTCAACTTCATTCTTACAAGAGGGCATATATCATCAATAGAAGGATTATAAACACTAAGTAGGGAATTAACAGGCAGCATATGAGAAAAAAAATTCCACATAAAGAACTTAATTTTGGGAAGACACTCCAAAGACCAAACCCTGCGCCAGAAAGAAGCTTCTTCCCTAGTACAACTTTCATTCATATAAGCCTTATACGCCGATTTGCTAGTAAACATACCATTATGCGTATGAGCCCACATAACTTTATCACTTTGATGCAAATTAATCTTAATAGCTCTAATTCTAATAACATCCTGGAGAAAATAAACTATTCAACAAATTTAGATTCCAACAGTTGTTGTTCACATCAATAAGATCTTTCACATAACCATAATCTTTATAATTTATATTATTAGAAACAGGTGAAGTAGCATAAGATATCCAATTATCAAGCCAGATATTAGTAGAACACCATCATTAATTTTCTAAGTATGTTTGCTTTAATAAAAACTAAGCTCTTTACTATAACTTTCCAAATCCAAGAAGAAGAGTCTGCTGCCATAATCTTCCTGTGAAGAGTGGTCCTTCAACTCTATGTACTTTTCCTTCTAGCCTCTTCGAAAAAGAAGAAGCCTTCATTTTCAGGTACTCACCAGACGGATCAACCAGATATTTGATGAACTTAAGAATGGTCGGGCGAAACCGTAGCAAATGTACCATAGCAGAGCTTACAGAAGCATATATCTAGGACACTGACTCACCATAGCCTACTATTTACGGTAATAAAAACGTTTCCCCAAAATGTCAATCATTCGAGACTTTTTCCATAAGCAAAGATTTAGGTGACGGAAAATGTATCCCAACTCAGGATGATAGATTTAGAAAATAGACTGAAAGAGGTTCAATTCAACGTTTCTTACCCACTAGAAACAATAATTGATACTTATTTGATTTGTTTAATCCTAATTTCTTCAATATGCACAGTCAAACTCACCAAACTTGTAACCAACCAATAGTTGTGCGCAGTATAAATAAGTCATGGAATTCTGGGTTCATTCTAAGTAACGATTGCAAAAGAGAATGTCGAAGTCATTCATCGATAATGCATGCACCGCTATCTTCTTTGTTCTTCTGATTCAGTTTGCTTTTGCTCACAGTAACAGGGTAGTCTTAAACGAGAAATTACCATGCAAAACTTTTACACTATACCTTCACGACACCCTGTTTAATGTTACGAATGCGGATAACGCAACATCGTCTGCAGTAACTAATGCCACGGGTATTAGCAACTTTCAGTTTGGAACACTTATAGTCTTTGATGATCCATTAACCCTGGATCAACATATTTTATCTAGCCCGGTGGCTAGAGCTCAAGGTTTCTTCTTCTATGATATGAAGACTAGATACAACGCTTGGTTTGCATTTTCGGTAATCTTCAATTCTTCCGACTATGTGGGAACTTTGAATCTTATGGGTGCGGATATGATGAATCAAAAGACTAGAGATATTTTCGTCGTTGGTGGCACTGGTGATTTTTTTATGACGAGAGGGATAGCAACGTTGAAAACGGATGCGGCCCAAGGATTTGCATATTTTCGTCTCAAAATGGACATCAAACTCTACGAGTGTTACTACTAGTCGTTGTTCTGCGCATATCGTTTCATTTTGATTTTCCTTTTGCATGCATGATTACTACTAGTTTATCTTTTTGTAATTTCTTATGAATAAGTGTTGATCACTAGTGACTATTTTTCCTTTTAATTTTGTTCCCTTTCTATGGTGGTGCTCCGCCGGGGAAAGAGGTCCAGATACTTGAAAGAGAAGCTTCACAATTGCCAAACACTAGCTACGATCGACTGGAAAGAAATCCAACCTGATACGTCTTCAAGATGATTTACCAGTTTTCGGGTGTTCTTTTTATTTCCTGCTTCTTTTTTTTTTTTTGGTGGGTTTGCCTTTATGTGCTCTACGTGTATTTCTTCTTTTTTTAATTGAATCTTTTTCCCAGTAGTAAATTTCAGTAAATAAGAAATAAATAAAAAAATGTATTGCAGTGTGGACAAGACAAGCTTGTCAAAACCATCACTATAAAGTTTTTTTGTTTGACACATACTATGACGTTGCAAAAACCTGGTCATTTAGAAAAGACTTACTATAGGGGCTTCACATACTAATAGAAAGGTTTGACTAATTGCACATGTTGAAGGGTGAATTTGATTTTTGATCCTACCGGTTCTAGTCACACCAAATGACCTCACACTTCCAAATATTGTAAAACAGAGTGTTTCCCTTCCATTGTTCCTTTTTTTTTTTTGTTGAGAAAAACCACCTGGGATTAACTAAAAGTGAAGTACAAACATCAACTAGGGGCTCCTTCCTTACAAGACCATCAAAAAAGGAGGAAAAGAAACCCAATTGTTCTTAATACAGTACTTTCTAGCTCGACGAGCAAGCTTATCAGCTAGATTGTTTTTGACACGATTAACATACATAAGTTTAAATCTACTATTACTAGACAACAAACTCATACAATCCTTAAGAACATCACTGCTCCACCAGCCCACTTTTGAACAGTCTCCATTCACAAAATCCACCATTTGAAGACAGTCACTAAGAAAAATGACTCTAGACAGATTCATCTCTATAGCCCAAGAGATACCCAAAAAAAGTGCATTTGATTCAGCTCCAACCGCATCTGGAATCAGCCTAGAGTCAGCACAAGAACCCTTTATTATTCCTGCCAAATCACACCAGAAAATACCAACTCCCATATTAAAATCCTTGTAAGAGCCATCAATAAACACAAAATGCTCCACCTCAGTTCCGCATATCTTTTTATGTAAGTTACTGTCTCTCACAGGAATGAAAGGTTTAATATATGAGTTTATCATTCTTTTCACATCTAGTATAACTTTATTTAGATCAATAGGAATCTTTCTGAAAACCACATCACATCGCAACTTCCAGATACACCACATTATAATAGCAGCAATACTTGGCCAGTTAACATTATAAGGAGAGTCACCCAAACCATTTTCAAACCACATAAGAAAATAATTATCTATCCCTTGCGGATCAGGTGAAATTAAATGCTGAAACGACATACCAAACCAAACATGTGAAGCAATCGGACACTGGGCTAGTAAATGTAACTCAGTTTCAACTTCATACTTACAAAGAGGGCATATATCATCAATAGAAGGATTATAAACACTAAGTAGGGAATTAACAGGCAGCATATGAGAAAAAAAATTCCACATAAAGAACTTAATTTTGGGAAGACACTCCAAAGACCAAACCCTGCGCCAGAAAGAAGCTTCTTCCCTAGTACAACTTTCATTCATATAAGCCTTATACGCCGATTTGCTAGTAAACATACCATTATGCGTATGAGCCCACATAACTTTATCACTCTGATGCAAATTAATCTTTATAGCTCTCATTCTAATAACATCCTCTGGAGAAAATAAACTATTCAACAAATTTAGATTCCAACAAATTTTGTTCACATCAATAAGATTTTTCATATAACCATAATCTTTATAATTTATATTATTAGAAACAGCTGGAGAAGTAGCATAAGGTATCCAATTATGAAACCAGATATTAGTAGAAGCACCATCATTAATTTTCCTAACTATGTTTGCTTTAATAAAAACTAAGCTCTTTACTATACCTTTTCAAATCCAAGAAGAAGAGTCTGCTGCCATAATCTTTCTGTGAAGAGTGGTCCTTCAACTCTATGTACTTTTCCTTCTAGCCTCTTCGAAAAAGAAGAAGCCTTCATTTTCAGGTACTCACCAAACGGATCAACCAGATATTTGATGAACTTAAGAATGGTTGGCGAAACCGTAGCAAATGTAAATCACCATAGCAGAGCTTACAGAAGCATATATCTAGGACAATGATCACCATAGCCTACTATTTACGGTAATAAAAACGTTTCCCCAAAATGTCAATCATTCGAGACTTTTTCCATAAGCAAAGATTTAGGTGACGGAAAATGTATCCCAACTCAGGATGATAGATTTAGAAAATAGACTGAAAGAGGTTCAATTCAACGTTTCTTACCCACTAGAAACAATAATTGATACTTATTTGATTTGTTTAATCCTAATTTCTTCAATATGCACAGTCAAACTCACCAAACTTGTAACCAACCAATAGTTGTGCGCAGTATAAATAAGTCATGGAATTCTGGGTTCATTCTAAGTAACGATTGCAAAAGAGAATGTCGAAGTCATTCATCGATAATGCATGCACCGCTATCTTCTTTGTTCTTCTGATTCAGTTTGCTTTTGCTCACAGTAACAGGGTAGTCTTAAACGAGAAATTACCATGCAAAACTTTTACACTATACCTTCACGACACCCTGTTTAATGTTACGAATGCGGATAACGCAACATCGTCTGCAGTAACTAATGCCACGGGTATTAGCAACTTTCAGTTTGGAACACTTATAGTCTTTGATGATCCATTAACCCTGGATCAACATATTTTATCTAGCCCGGTGGCTAGAGCTCAAGGTTTCTTCTTCTATGATATGAAGACTAGATACAACGCTTGGTTTGCATTTTCGGTAATCTTCAATTCTTCCGACTATGTGGGAACTTTGAATCTTATGGGTGCGGATATGATGAATCAAAAGACTAGAGATATTTCCGTCGTTGGTGGCACTGGTGATTTTTTTATGACGAGAGGGATAGCAACGTTGAAAACGGATGCGGCCCAAGGATTTGCATATTTTCGTCTCAAAATGGACATCAAACTCTACGAGTGTTACTACTAGTCGTTGTTCTGCGCATATCGTTTCATTTTGCTTTTCCTTTTGCATGCATGATTACTACTAGTTTATCTTATTGTAATTTCTTATGAATAAGTGTTGATCACTAGTGACTATTTTTCCTTTTAATTTTGTTCCCTTTCTATGGTGGTGCTCCGCCGGGGAAAGAGGTCCAGATACTTGAAAGAGAAGCTTCACAATTGCCAAATACTAGCTACGATCGACTGGAAAGAAATCCAACCTGATACGTCTTCAAGATGATTTACCAGTTTTCGGGTGTTCTTTTTATTTCCTGCTTCTTTTTTTTGGTGGGTTTGCTTTTATGTGCTCTACGTGTATTTCTTCTTTTTTTAATTGAATCTTTTTCCCAGTAGTAAATTTCAATAAATAAGAAATAAAAAGAAAATGTATTGCAGTGTGGGCAAGACAAGCTTGTCAAAACCATCACTATAAAGTCTTTTTGTTTGACACATACTATGCCGTTGCAAAAACCTGGTCATTTAGAAGAGACTTGTTATAGGGGCTTCACATACTAATAGAAAGGTTTGACTAATTGGACATGTTGAAGGGTGAATTTTATTTTTGATCATACCGGTTCTAGTCACACCAAATGACCTCACACTTCCAAATATGGTAAGAGAGAGAGTCCTCCTTCCATTGTACCTTTTTTTTTGGTGAGAAAAACTACCTGGGATTAACTTAAAAGTGAAGTACAAACATCAACTAGGGGATCCTTCCTTACAAGACCATCCAAAAAAGGTGGAAAAGAAACCCAATTGTTCTTCATACAATACTTTCTAGCTCGACGAACAAGCTTATCAGCTAGATTGTTTTTGACACGATTAATATACATAAGTTTAAAATTACTATTACTAGAAAACAAACTCATACAATCCTTAAGAACATCACTGCTCCACCAGCCCACTTTTGAACAGTCTTCATTCAAAAAATCCACCATTTGAAGACAGTCGCTAAGAAAAATGACTCTAGACAGATTCATCTCTATAGCCCAAGAGATACCCAAAAAAAAGTGCATTTGATTCAGCTCCAACCGCATCTGGAATCAGCCCAAAGTCAGCACGAGAACCCTTTATTATTCCTGCCAAATCACACCAGAAAATACCAACAACCATATTAAAATCCTTGTAAGAGCCATCAATAAACACAAAATTTTCCACCTCAGTTCTGCAGATCTTTTTATGTAAGTTACTATCTCTCACAGGAATGAAAGGTTTAATATATGAGTTTATCATTCTTTTCACATCTAGTATAACTTTATTTAGATCAATAGCAATCTTTCTGAAAACCACACCACACCGCAACTTCCAGATACACCACATTATAATAGCAGCAATACTTGGCCAGTTAACATTATAAGGAGAGTCACCCAAACCGTTTTCAAACCACATAAGAAAATAATTATCTATCCCTTGCGGACCAGGCGAAATTAAATGCTGAAACGACATACCAAACCAAACATGTGAAGCAATCGGACACTGGGCTAGTAAATGTAACTCAGTTTCAACTTCATTCTTACAAAGAGGGCATATATCATCAATAGAAGGATTATAAACACTAAGTAGGGAATTAACAGGCAGCATATGAGAAAAAAAATTCCACATAAAGAACTTAATTTTGGGAAGACACTCCAAAGACCAAACCCTGCGCCAGAAAGAAGCTTCTTCCCTAGTACAACTTTCATTCATATAAGCCTTATACGCCGATTTGCTAGTAAACATACCATTATGCGTATGAGCCCACATAACTTTATCACTTTGATGCAAATTAATCTTAATAGCTCTAATTCTAATAACATCCTCCGGAGAAAATAAACTATTCAACAAATTTAGATTCCAACAGTTGTTGTTCACATCAATAAGATCTTTCACATAACCATAATCTTTATAATTTATATTATTAGAAACAGGTGTAGCATAAGATATCCAATTATCAAGCCAGATATTAGTAGAAACACCATCATTAATTTTTCTAAGTATGTTTGCTTTAATAAAAACTAAGCTCTTTACTATACCTTTCCAAATCCAACAAGAAGAGTCTGCTGCCATAATCTTTCTGTGAAGAGTGGTCCTTCAACTCTATGTACTTTTCCTTCTAGCCTCTTCGAAAAAGAAGAAGCCTTCATTTTCAGGTACTCACCAGACGGATCAACCAGATATTTGATGAACTTAAGAATGGTCGGTCGAAACCGTAGCAAATGTAAATCACCATAGCAGAGCTTACAGAAGCATATATCTAGGACAATGACTCACCATAGCCTACTATTTACGGTAATAAAAACGTTTCCCCAAAATGTCAATCATTCGAGACTTTTTCCATAAGCAAAGATTTAGGTGACGGAAAATGTATCCCAACTCAGAATGGTTGATTTAGAAAATAGACTTAAAGAGGTTCAATTCAACGTTTCTTACCCACTAGAAACAATAGTTGATACTTATTTGATTTGTTTAATCCTAATTTCTTCAATATGCACAGTCAAACTCACCAAACTTGTAACCAACCAATAGTTGTGCGCAGTATAAATAAGTCATGGAATTCTGGGTTCATTCTAAGTAACGATTGCAAAAGAGAATGTCGAAGTCATTCATCGATAATGCATGCACCGCTATCTTCTTTGTTCTTCTGATTCAGTTTGCTTTTGCTCACAGTAACAGGGTAGTCTTAAACGAGAAATTACCATGCAAAACTTTTACACTATACCTTCACGACACCCTGTTTAATGTTACGAATGCGGATAACGCAACATCGTCTGCAGTAACTAATGCCACGGGTATTAGCAACTTTCAGTTTGGAACACTTATAGTCTTTGATGATCCATTAACCCTGGATCAACATATTTTATCTAGCCCGGTGGCTAGAGCTCAAGGTTTCTTCTTCTATGATATGAAGACTAGATACAACGCTTGGTTTGCATTTTCGGTAATCTTCAATTCTTCCGACTATGTGGGAACTTTGAATCTTATGGGTGCGGATATGATGAATCAAAAGACTAGAGATATTTTCGTCGTTGGTGGCACTGGTGATTTTTTTATGACGAGAGGGATAGCAACGTTGAAAACGGATGCGGCCCAAGGATTTGCATATTTTCGTCTCAAAATGGACATCAAACTCTACGAGTGTTACTACTAGTCGTTGTTCTGCGCATATCGTTTCATTTTGATTTTCCTTTTGCATGCATGATTACTACTAGTTTATCTTTTTGTAATTTCTTATGAATAAGTGTTGATCACTAGTGACTATTTTTCCTTTTAATTTTGTTCCCTTTCTATGGTGGTGCTCCGCCGGGGAAAGAGGTCCAGATACTTGAAAGAGAAGCTTCACAATTGCCAAACACTAGCTACGATCGACTGGAAAGAAATCCAACCTGATACGTCTTCAAGATGATTTACCAGTTTTCGGGTGTTCTTTTTATTTCCTGCTTCTTTTTTTTTTTTTGGTGGGTTTGCCTTTATGTGCTCTACGTGTATTTCTTCTTTTTTTAATTGAATCTTTTTCCCAGTAGTAAATTTCAGTAAATAAGAAATAAATAAAAAAATGTATTGCAGTGTGGACAAGACAAGCTTGTCAAAACCATCACTATAAAGTTTTTTTGTTTGACACATACTATGACGTTGCAAAAACCTGGTCATTTAGAAAAGACTTACTATAGGGGCTTCACATACTAATAGAAAGGTTTGACTAATTGCACATGTTGAAGGGTGAATTTGATTTTTGATCCTACCGGTTCTAGTCACACCAAATGACCTCACACTTCCAAATATTGTAAAACAGAGTGTTTCCCTTCCATTGTTCCTTTTTTTTTTTTGTTGAGAAAAACCACCTGGGATTAACTAAAAGTGAAGTACAAACATCAACTAGGGGCTCCTTCCTTACAAGACCATCAAAAAAGGAGGAAAAGAAACCCAATTGTTCTTAATACAGTACTTTCTAGCTCGACGAGCAAGCTTATCAGCTAGATTGTTTTTGACACGATTAACATACATAAGTTTAAATCTACTATTACTAGACAACAAACTCATACAATCCTTAAGAACATCACTGCTCCACCAGCCCACTTTTGAACAGTCTCCATTCACAAAATCCACCATTTGAAGACAGTCACTAAGAAAAATGACTCTAGACAGATTCATCTCTATAGCCCAAGAGATACCCAAAAAAAGTGCATTTGATTCAGCTCCAACCGCATCTGGAATCAGCCTAGAGTCAGCACAAGAACCCTTTATTATTCCTGCCAAATCACACCAGAAAATACCAACTCCCATATTAAAATCCTTGTAAGAGCCATCAATAAACACAAAATGCTCCACCTCAGTTCCGCATATCTTTTTATGTAAGTTACTGTCTCTCACAGGAATGAAAGGTTTAATATATGAGTTTATCATTCTTTTCACATCTAGTATAACTTTATTTAGATCAATAGGAATCTTTCTGAAAACCACATCACATCGCAACTTCCAGATACACCACATTATAATAGCAGCAATACTTGGCCAGTTAACATTATAAGGAGAGTCACCCAAACCATTTTCAAACCACATAAGAAAATAATTATCTATCCCTTGCGGATCAGGTGAAATTAAATGCTGAAACGACATACCAAACCAAACATGTGAAGCAATCGGACACTGGGCTAGTAAATGTAACTCAGTTTCAACTTCATACTTACAAAGAGGGCATATATCATCAATAGAAGGATTATAAACACTAAGTAGGGAATTAACAGGCAGCATATGAGAAAAAAAATTCCACATAAAGAACTTAATTTTGGGAAGACACTCCAAAGACCAAACCCTGCGCCAGAAAGAAGCTTCTTCCCTAGTACAACTTTCATTCATATAAGCCTTATACGCCGATTTGCTAGTAAACATACCATTATGCGTATGAGCCCACATAACTTTATCACTCTGATGCAAATTAATCTTTATAGCTCTCATTCTAATAACATCCTCTGGAGAAAATAAACTATTCAACAAATTTAGATTCCAACAAATTTTGTTCACATCAATAAGATTTTTCATATAACCATAATCTTTATAATTTATATTATTAGAAACAGCTGGAGAAGTAGCATAAGGTATCCAATTATGAAACCAGATATTAGTAGAAGCACCATCATTAATTTTCCTAACTATGTTTGCTTTAATAAAAACTAAGCTCTTTACTATACCTTTTCAAATCCAAGAAGAAGAGTCTGCTGCCATAATCTTTCTGTGAAGAGTGGTCCTTCAACTCTATGTACTTTTCCTTCTAGCCTCTTCGAAAAAGAAGAAGCCTTCATTTTCAGGTACTCACCAAACGGATCAACCAGATATTTGATGAACTTAAGAATGGTTGGCGAAACCGTAGCAAATGTAAATCACCATAGCAGAGCTTACAGAAGCATATATCTAGGACAATGATCACCATAGCCTACTATTTACGGTAATAAAAACGTTTCCCCAAAATGTCAATCATTCGAGACTTTTTCCATAAGCAAAGATTTAGGTGACGGAAAATGTATCCCAACTCAGGATGATAGATTTAGAAAATAGACTGAAAGAGGTTCAATTCAACGTTTCTTACCCACTAGAAACAATAATTGATACTTATTTGATTTGTTTAATCCTAAATTCTTCAATATGCACAGTCAAACTCACCAAACTTGTAACCAACCAATAGTTGTGCGCAGTATAAATAAGTCATGGAATTCTGGGTTCATTCTAAGTAACGATTGCAAAAGAGAATGTCGAAGTCATTCATCGATAATGCATGCACCGCTATCTTCTTTGTTCTTCTGATTCAGTTTGCTTTTGCTCACAGTAACAGGGTAGTCTTAAACGAGAAATTACCATGCAAAACTTTTACACTATACCTTCACGACACCCTGTTTAATGTTACGAATGCGGATAACGCAACATCGTCTGCAGTAACTAATGCCACGGGTATTAGCAACTTTCAGTTTGTAACACTTATAGTCTTTGATGATCCGTTAACCCTGGATCAACATATTTTATCTATCCCGGTGGCTAGAGCTCAAGGTTTCTTCTTCTATGATATGAAGACTAGATACAACGCTTGGTTTGCATTTTCGGTAATCTTCAATTCTTCCGACTATGTGGGAACTTTGAATCTTATGGGTGCGGATATGATGAATCAAAAGACTAGAGATATTTCCGTCGTTGGTGGCACTGGTGATTTTTTTATGACGAGAGGGATAGCAACGTTGAAAACGGATGCGGCCCAAGGATTTGCATATTTTCGTCTCAAAATGGACATCAAACTCTACAAGTGTTACTACTAGTCGTTGTTCTGCGCATATCGTTTCATTTTGATTTTCCTTTTGCATGCATGATTACTACTAGTTTATCTTATTGTAATTTCTTATGAATAAGTGTTGATCACTAGTGACTATTTTTCCTTTTAATTTTGTTCCCTTTCTCCGGTGGTGCTCCGCCCGGGAAAGAGGTCCAGATACTTGAAAGAGAAGCTTCACAATTGCTAAACACTAGCTACGATCGACTGGAAAGAAGTCCAACCTGATACGTCTTCAAAGATGATTTACCAGTTTTCGGGTGTTCTTTTTATTTCCTGCTTCTTTTTTTTTGGTGGGTTTGCCTTTATGTGCTTTACGTGTATTTCTTCTTTTTTTAATTGAATCTTTTTCCCAGTAATAAATTTCAGTAAATAAGAAATAAAAGAAAAATATATTGCAGTGCGGACAAGAAAGCTTGTCAAAACCATCACTATAAAGTTTTTTTGTTTGACACATACTATGACGTTGCAAAAACCTGGTCATTTAGAAGAGACTTATTATAGGGGCTTCACATACTAATAGAAAGGTTTGACTAATTGGACATGTTGAAGGGTGAATTTTATTTTTGATCCTACCGGTTCTAATCACACCAAATGATCTCACTTCCAAATGTGGTAAGAGAGAGAGTTCCCCTTCCATTGTACCTTTTTTTTTTGTTGAGAAAAACCACCTGGGATTAACTTAAAAGTGAAGTACAAACATCAACTATGGGCTCCTTCCTTACAAGACCATCCAAAAAAGGAGGAAAATAAACCCAATTGTTCTTTATACAGTACTTTCTAGCTCGACGAGCAAGCTTATCCGCTAGATTGTTTTTGAAACGATTAATATACATAAGTTTAAAACTACTATTACTAGACAACAAACTCATACAATCCTTAAGACATCACTGCTCCACCAGCCCACTTTTGAACAGTCTCCATTCACAAAATCCACCATTTGAAGACAGTCACTAAGAAAAATGACTCTAGACAGATTCATCTCTACAGCCCAAGAGATACCCAAAAAAAGTGCATTTGAGTCATCTCCAACCGCATCTGGAATCAGCCCAAAGTCAGCACGAGAACCCTTTATTATTCCTGCCAAATCACACCAGAAAATACCAACACCCATATTAAAATCCTTGTAAGAGCCATCAATAAACACAAAATGCTCCACCTCAGTTCCGCAGATCTTTTTATGTAAGTTACTATCTCTCACAGGAATCAAAGGTTTAATATATGAGTTTATCATTCTTTTCACATCTAGTATAACTTTATTTAGATCAATAGCAATCTTTCTGAAAACCACATCACACCGCAACTTCCAGATACACCACATTATAATAGAAGCAATACTTGGCCAGTTAACATTATAAGGAGAGTCACCCAAACTATTTTCAATCAACATAAGAAAATAATTATGTATCCCTTGCGGATCAGGCGAAATTAAATGCTGAAACGACATACCAAAGCAAACATGTGAAGCAATCGGACACTGGACTAGTAAATGTAACTCAGTTTCAACTTCATTCATACGAAGAGGGCATATATCATCAATAAAAGGATTATAAACACTAAGTAGGGAATTAACTGGAAGCATATGAGAAAAAAAATTCCACATAAAGAACTTAATTTTGGGAAGACACTCCAAAGACCAAACCTTACGCCAGAAAGAAGCTTCTTCACTAGTACAACTTTCATTCATATAAGCCTTATACGCCGATTTGATAGTAAACATACCATTATGCGTATGAGCCCACATAACTTTATCACTCTGATGCAAATTAATCTTAATAGCTCTAATTCTAATAACATCCTCTGGAGAAAATAAACAATTCAACAAATTTAGATTCCAACAGTTGTTGTTCACATCAATAAGATCTTTCACATAACCATAATCTTTATAATTTATATTATTAGAAACAGGTGGAGAAGTAGCATAAGGTATCCAATTATCAAGCCAGATATTAGTAGAAGCACCATCATTAATTTTCCTAACTATGTTTTCTTTAATAAAAACCAAGCTCTTTACTATACCTTTCCAGATCCAAGAAGAAGAGTCTGCTGCCATAATCTTTCTGTGAAGAGTGTTCCTTCAACTCTATGTACTTTTCCTTCTAGCCTCTTCGAAAAAGAAGAAGCCTTCATTTTCAGGTACTCACCAAACGGATCAACCAGATATTTGATGAACTTAAGAATGGTCGGGCGAAACTGTAGCAAATGTAAATCACCATAGCAGAGCTTACAGAAGCATATATCTAGGACTTTGACTCACCATAGCCTACCATTTACGGTAATAAAAACGTTTCCCCAAAATGTCAATCATTCGAGACTTTTTCCATAAGCAAAGATTTAGGTGACGGAAAATGTATCCCAACTCAGAATGATAGATTTAGAAAATAGACTGAAAGAGGTTCAATTCAACGTTTCTTACCCACTAGAAACAGTAATTGATACTTATTTGATTTGTTTA
Organism: Papaver somniferum; assembly: GCF_003573695.1. Lineage (NCBI taxonomy): Eukaryota > Viridiplantae > Streptophyta > Magnoliopsida > Ranunculales > Papaveraceae > Papaver > Papaver somniferum. The sequence goes on from NW_020648415.1 coordinate 1,560,720, forward strand.
ATCCTAATTTCTTCAATATGCACAGTCAAACTCACCAAACTTGTAACCAACCAATAGTTGTGCGCAGTATAAATAAGTCATGGAATTCTGGGTTCATTCTAAGTAACGATTGCAAAAGAGAATGTCGAAGTCATTCATCGATAATGCATGCACCGCTATCTTCTTTGTTCTTCTGATTCAGTTTGCTTTTGCTCACAGTAACAGGGTAGTCTTAAACGAGAAATTACCATGCAAAACTTTTACACTATACCTTCACGACACCCTGTTTAATGTTACGAATGCGGATAACGCAACATCGTCTGCAGTAACTAATGCCACGGGTATTAGCAACTTTCAGTTTGGAACACTTATAGTCTTTGATGATCCATTAACCCTGGATCAACATATTTTATCTAGCCCGGTGGCTAGAGCTCAAGGTTTCTTCTTCTATGATATGAAGACTAGATACAACGCTTGGTTTGCATTTTCGGTAATCTTCAATTCTTCCGACTATGTGGGAACTTTGAATCTTATGGGTGCGGATATGATGAATCAAAAGACTAGAGATATTTCCGTCGTTGGTGGCACTGGTGATTTTTTTATGACGAGAGGGATAGCAACGTTGAAAACGGATGCGGCCCAAGGATTTGCATATTTTCGTCTCAAAATGGACATCAAACTCTACGAGTGTTACTACTAGTCGTTTTCCTGCGCATATCGTTTCATTTTGATTTTCCTTTTGCATGCATGATTACTACTAGTTTATCTTATTGTAATTTCTTATGAATAAGTGCTGATCACTAGTGACTATTTGTCCTTTTAATTTTGTTCCCTTTCTATGGTGGTGCTCCGCCGGGGAAAGAGGTCCAGATACTTGAAAGAGAAGCTTCACAATTGCCAAACACTAGCTACGATCGACTGGAAAGAAATCCAACCTGATACGTCTTCAAGATGATTTACCAGTTTTCGGGTGTTCTTTTTATTTCCTGCTTCTTTTTTTGGTGGATTTGCCTTTATGTGCTCTACGTGTATTTCTTCTTTTTTTAATTGAATCTTTTTCCCAGTAGTAAATTTCAATAAATAAGAAATAAAAAGAAAATGTATTGCAGTGTGGACAAGACAAGCTTGTCAAAACCATCACTATAAAGTCTTTTTGTTTGACACATACTATGCCGTTGCAAAAACCTGGTCATTTAGAAGAGACTTGTTATAGGGGCTTCACATACTAATAGAAAGGTTTGACTAATTGGACATGTTGAAGGGTGAATTTGATTTTTGATAATACCGGTTCTAGTCACACCAAATGACCTCACACTTCCAAATATGGTAAGAGAGAGAGTCCTCCTTCCATTGTACCTTTTTTTTTTGGTGAGAAAAACTACCTGGGATTAACTTAAAAGTGAAGTACAAACATCAACTAGGGGATCCTTCCTTACAAGACCATCCAAAAAAGGAGGAAAAGAAACCCAATTGTTCTTAATTTAGTACTTTCTAGCTCGACGAACAAGCTTATCAGCTAGATTGTTTTTGACACGATTAATATACATAAGTTTAAAACTACTATTACTAGACAACAAACTCATACAATCCTTAAGAACATCACTGCTCCACCAGCCCACTTTTGAAAAGTCTCCATTCACAAAATCCACCATTTGAAGACAGTCGCTAAGAAAAATGACTCTAGACAGATTCATCTCTATAGCCCAAGAGATACCCAAAAAAAAGTGCATTTGATTCAGCTCCAACCGCATCTGGAATCATCCCAAAGTCAGCATGAGAACCCTTTATTATTCCTGCCAAATCACACCAGAAAATACCAACAATCATATTAAAATCCTTGTAAGAGCCATCAATAAACACAAAATTTTCCACCTCAGTTCTGCAGATCTTTTTATGTAAGTTACTATCTCTCACAGGAATCAAAGGTTTAATATATGAGTTTATCATTCTTTTCACATCTAGTATAACTTTATTTAGATCAATAGCAATCTTTCTGAAAACCACATCACACCGCAACTTCCAGATACACCACATTATAATAGAAGCAATACTTGGCCAGTTAACATTATAAGGAGAGTCACCCAAACTATTTTCAATCAACATAAGAAAATAATTATGTATCCCTTGCGGATCAGGCGAAATTAAATGCTGAAACGACATACCAAAGCAAACATGTGAAGCAATCGGACACTGGACTAGTAAATGTAACTCAGTTTCAACTTCATTCATACGAAGAGGGCATATATCATCAATAAAAGGATTATAAACACTAAGTAGGGAATTAACTGGAAGCATATGAGAAAAAAAATTCCACATAAAGAACTTAATTTTGGGAAGACACTCCAAAGACCAAACCTTACGCCAGAAAGAAGCTTCTTCACTAGTACAACTTTCATTCATATAAGCCTTATACGCCGATTTGATAGTAAACATACCATTATGCGTATGAGCCCACATAACTTTATCACTCTGATGCAAATTAATCTTAATAGCTCTAATTCTAATAACATCCTCTGGAGAAAATAAACAATTCAACAAATTTAGATTCCAACAGTTGTTGTTCACATCAATAAGATCTTTCACATAACCATAATCTTTATAATTTATATTATTAGAAACAGGTGGAGAAGTAGCATAAGGTATCCAATTATCAAGCCAGATATTAGTAGAAGCACCATCATTAATTTTCCTAACTATGTTTTCTTTAATAAAAACCAAGCTCTTTACTATACCTTTCCAGATCCAAGAAGAAGAGTCTGCTGCCATAATCTTTCTGTGAAGAGTGTTCCTTCAACTCTATGTACTTTTCCTTCTAGCCTCTTCGAAAAAGAAGAAGCCTTCATTTTCAGGTACTCACCAAACGGATCAACCAGATATTTGATGAACTTAAGAATGGTCGGGCGAAACTGTAGCAAATGTAAATCACCATAGCAGAGCTTACAGAAGCATATATCTAGGACTTTGACTCACCATAGCCTACCATTTACGGTAATAAAAACGTTTCCCCAAAATGTCAATCATTCGAGACTTTTTCCATAAGCAAAGATTTAGGTGACGGAAAATGTATCCCAACTCAGAATGATAGATTTAGAAAATAGACTGAAAGAGGTTCAATTCAACGTTTCTTACCCACTAGAAACAGTAATTGATACTTATTTGATTTGTTTAATCCTAATTTCTTCAATATGCACAGTCAAACTCACCAAACTTGTAACCAACCAATAGTTGTGCGCAGTATAAATAAGTCATGGAATTCTGGGTTCATTCTAAGTAACGATTGCAAAAGAGAATGTCGAAGTCATTCATCGATAATGCATGCACCACTATCTTCTTTGTTCTTCTGATTCAGTTTGCTTTTGCTCACAGTAACAGGGTAGTCTTAAACGAGAAATTACCATGCAAAACTTTTACACTATACCTTCACGACACCCTGTTTAATGTTACGAATGCGGATAACGCAACATCGTCTGCAGTAACTAATGGCACGGGTATTAGCAACTTTCAGTTTGGAACACTTATAGTCTTTGATGATCCGTTAACCCTGGATCAACATATTTTATCTAGCCCGGTGGCTAGAGCTCAAGGTTTCTTCTTCTATGATATGAAGACTAGATACAACGCTTGGTTTGCATTTTCGGTAATCTTCAATTCTTCCGACTATGTGGGAACTTTGAATCTTATGGGTGCGGATATGATGAATCAAAAGACTAGAGATATTTCCGTCGTTGGTGGCACTGGTGATTTTTTTATGACGAGAGGGATAGCAACGTTGAAAACGGATGCGGCCCAAGGATTTGCATATTTTCGTCTCAAAATGGACATCAAACTCTACGAGTGTTACTACTAGTCGTTGTTCTGCGCATATCGTTTCATTTTGATTTTCCTTTTGCATGCATGATTACTACTAGTTTATCTTATTTTAATTTCTTATGAATAAGTGTTGATCACTAGTGACTATTTTTCCTTTTAATTTTGTTCCCTTTCTATGGTGGTGCTCCGCCGGGGAAAGAGGTCCAGATACTTGAAAGAGAAGCTTCACAATTGCCAAATACTAGTTACGATCGACTGGAAAGAAATCCAACCTGATACGTCTTCAAGATGATTTACCAGTTTTCGGGTGTTCTTTTTATTTCCTGCTTCTTTTTTTTGGTGGGTTTGCTTTTATGTGCTCTACGTGTATTTCTTCATTTTTTAATTGAATCTTTTTCCAGTAGTAAATTTCAATAAATAAGAAATAAAAAGAAAATATATTGCAGTGTGGACAAGACAAGCTTGTCAAAACCATCACTATAAAGTCTTTTTGTTTGACACATACTATGCCGTTGCAAAAACCTGGTCATTTAGAAGAGACTTGTTATAGGGGCTTCACATACTAATAGAAAGGTTTGACTAATTGCACATGTTGAAGGGTGAATTTGATTTTTGATCATACCTGTTCTAGTCACACCAAATGACCTCACACTTCCAAATATGGTAAGAGAGAGAGTCCTCCTTCCATTGTACCTTTTTTTTTTGGTGAGAAAAACTACCTGGGATTAACTTAAAAGTGAAGTACAAACATCAACTAGGGGATCCTTCCTTACAAGACCATCCAAAAAAGGAGGAAAAGAAACCCAATTGTTCTTAATTTAGTACTTTCTAGCTCGACGAACAAGCTTATCAGCTAGATTGTTTTTGACACGATTAATATACATAAGTTTAAAACTACTATTACTAGACAACAAACTCATACAATCCTTAAGAACATCACTGCTCCACCAGCCCACTTTTGAAAAGTCTCCATTCACAAAATCCACCATTTGAAGACAGTCGCTAAGAAAAATGACTCTAGACAGATTCATCTCTATAGCCCAAGAGATACCCAAAAAAAAGTGCATTTGATTCAGCTCCAACCGCATCTGGAATCATCCCAAAGTCAGCATGAGAACCCTTTATTATTCCTGCCAAATCACACCAGAAAATACCAACAATCATATTAAAATCCTTGTAAGAGCCATCAATAAACACAAAATTTTCCACCTCAGTTCTGCAGATCTTTTTATGTAAGTTACTATCTCTCACAGGAATCAAAGGTTTAATATATGAGTTTATCATTCTTTTCACATCTAGTATAACTTTATTTAGATCAATAGCAATCTTTCTGAAAACCACATCACACCGCAACTTCCAGATACACCACATTATAATAGCAGCAATACTTGGCCAATTAACATTATAAGGAGAGTCACCCAAACCATTTTCAAACCACATAAGAAAATAATTATCTATCCCTTGCGGATCAGGCGAAATTAAATGCTGAAACGACATACCAAAGCAAACATGCGAAGCAATCGGACACTGGACTAGTAAATGTAACTCAGTTTCAACTTCATTCTTAAAAAGAGGGCATATATCATCAATAGAAGGATTATAAACACTAAGTAGGTAATTAACTGGAAGCATATGAGAAAAAAAATTCAACATAAAGAACTTAATTTTGGGAAGACACTCCAAAGACCAAACCTTGCGCCAGAAAGAAGCTTCTTCCGTAGTACAACTTTCATTCATATAAGCCTTATACGCCGATTTGATAGTAAACATACCATTATGCGTATGAGCCCACATAACTTTATCACTCTGATGCAAATTAATCTTAATAGCTCTAATTCTAATAACATCCTCTGGAGAAAATAAACTATTCAACAAATTTAGATTCCAACAGTTGTTGTTCACATCAATAAGATCTTTCATATAACCATAATCTTTATAATTTATATTATTAGAAACAGGTGGAGAAGTAGCATAAGGTATCCAATTATCAAGCCAGATATTAGTAGAAGCACCATCATTAATTTTCCTAAATATGTTTGCTTTAATAATAACTAAGCTCTTTACTATACCTTTCCAAATCCAAGAAGAAGAGTTTGCAGCTTTATCAATTTCAAGAAGATTCTAGTTAGGAAAATATTTATCTTTCAAGAATATCGAAACAAGATGTTCCGGATTTTGCAATAATCTCCAACCTAACTTACTTATGAAAACCCTGTTAGTGGCATAGGTATTCCTTATACCCAGACCACCACAGTTTTTAGACTTACCAATATCCCCCCAAGAACGAAAGTAAGCAACATGTCTAGGGTCTTTTTTAGACCACCAAAAACTTCTTTGGATAGAATCAATCTTCGTAGTAATCTTCGTAGGTAAGGGAAAACAAGACATCTGATACACAGCAAGACTCGATAGAACATGTTTTGTAACTACAGTTCTACCAGCAATATTCAGATTGGTTCTTTTACAAGAGCTTAACCTAGAGTTGAAATTTTCAATAACAAATTGAAAAGATTTACTTTTTTTTCTGTTAATAAAAAGGGGTGTACCAAGATATTTCTCTGAATTACTCAGAAATTTGATCTTTAAGGTTTTAGCCAGAAGTTTAATATGTTTATGATGAGTTTTGGAACTAGTAATGAAATCCGACTTATCATAGTTTATGGCTTGCCCAGAAGCTTTTGCAAAGACATCTATAACTTTCATAAGATTCCTAGCATAAGTTAAGGAAGCCTTAGAAAGAAGCATGCCATCATCGGCAAAGAAAAGATCCGAAATAGTAGGCCTATCATTCGAAAATTTAAAACCCTGAATAAGATTATCATGCTCAGCTTTTATGAGAAGTTGCGATAAAACCTCCATACATACAATAAAGATATACGGAGAAAGGCAATCACCCTGTCTAATACGAAGGGAAAAACCACTCACCTGGAGAGCCATTCACCAGTACTGAGTAAGAGATAGTACTTATGCACTGATAAATCATTTGACACCAATCTTCAGAAAATCCCAGACACTTAAAAACTGAAACAATAAAAGTTTGTTCCAATCTATCGAAAGCCTTAGAAAGATCCAGTTTAATAGCCATATATCCATTCCTAACTTTTTTTCTTTCTCTTTTTAAAAGAATGAAGAATCTCCCGACTGATTATAATGTTATCATGAATTTGTCGACCTGCTATGAAAGCCGACTGATAAGGAGAAATAATATAGTCCAGGAGTGGTTTAAGCCTATTAGTTTTTGAAATAACTTTATAAATGCAATTAGACAAACTGATAGGTCTGAAATCATTAGGAGTAGACGGGCTGTTTACCTTAGGAATGAGAGTAATAAAAGAATGATTCATTTTCTTTTGAAGAAATTTAGTCTTGAAAAAATTTTGGACATGCAAGACAACCTCAGAGGAAACTTCTTCCCAATTATCCCTATAAAGACCAGCAGGAAAGCCGTTCGGGCCCGGAGATTTCCAAGGTTTCATGTTCTTTATCGTTTTAAAAATCTCCTCCTCAGAAGGTATAGCCACTAAAGACATATTTATCTCATCAGTGACTATAGGTTGGAGGTTACACAGAACTGCATCTAAATTAGAATTTCTTGGATTTGATGAAGTAAAGATTCTTTTAAAATGATTCGAAAAAAGAGAAACAACTTGTTTCCTACCTTCATTCCAGTTTCCTTGCCCATCTTTAACTGTGTGTATAGTACATATTCCTAAGTGTTATGGAAAAAATTTGTGTTTCTATCATACTTCGTGAAATAATCAATCCTAGCTTTTTGCTTATAAAAACTATTTTCTACTTCATACCAATAATCCAATTGTTTTGAATAATTAAGAATGAAATCACCAATAGTAGGGGAATACGACATACCTTGCAGTTTTTCAATTTCATCATTTAATCTTCCAGTTGTGGTCTTAATATGACCAATAGATAAAACATTCCAACGGTTAAGCTAATACTTAAGGTTCTTAAGTTTACCTGCAACTGCAAAACTTGGGGAACCTTTTACTTCTTTAGACCAAGCATTTGTGAGAACACCCTTAAACTCAGGATTTAATTGCCAGCATTTAAATAATTTATAAGGGATATTAAGGTGTTGTTCAAAATGAAAACATTTAAGCAAAATAGGAAAATGGTCTGAATAAATCCTAGCCATATTAGTAATACGAGTATGAGGTAACACTGAGAACCAATCATCATTAACAAAACCTCTATCCAATTTTTCAAATATCAAATCAGCAGGATTTCTAAATCTTCTATTGCACCAAGTATATGGATTTCCAAAAGCAAAAACTTCATTCATTTTCATATCAACCAGCTTAGATCTAATAAAATCTGGGGGAAAAGAATTGTCCATATTACTACCTTGTTTATCAGAAGCATGTAGAATAAAATAAAAATCTCCTAATAATAACCATGGTTGAGTATTTGTTTCATTCATGTCACTGAGAATGTTCCATTGATTTTTCATTCCACTAATGTTAAGAGCTCCATACATAAAAGTAACAATACATTTTTAATTACTGGAGTTATATCACACATGATATGAATCATATTATGAGAGCTGCTAATAACTTCTACACTAGATTTTGCAAAATACCCAAGAGCCAAACCACCAGATTTTCCAACAACAGGGATAATAAACCAGGAATCATATGGAAGGTGATGAGTATCCTAATTGTGTCTATATCTACCATTGTTTCTATAAGACATATAGCATCAAGTTTGTTTTTCTAAAGATATTCGACAGATGCAACCATTTCTTATCCGAGCAACACCCATTTATGTTCCAACAAAGAAATTTCATGATTCAAAGTAGAAAGAAAAAACTATAAAGCTTGCCCAAAAGAAAAGACTAGAGGTATTAAGTTCAGAGTAAAACTTACAAGGTCATGTGCCGAAGGAGGTTCTGCATCCATAGAGTCCGTCGAGTCCACCATCATGAGAATTACTTCTTTTTCAAAATCTTCTTCCGAGATCAAAGGTTCAGGAGGTAGAATTGCTGTAGGAGTAGGTTCAAGAACAATTTCCTTATCAAGACAGCTTCCAATATCTGGGTTACTGAAAACTGAACTCTTTGAAATTAGATTTAAGAAAAAAACTGAATAGAAGCTCATTTCAGTTGAGGAATACACCATAACACCAGAATTTGTGAACACCAGACTGCGAAACAGCAGTACATGAAGCAGACCAGAAAACATTAGACTCCAAATTTTGCATGAAGACCAATCAGTAAAGATAGAATTTGTGTTCGCCGGCCTGAACCAGGTCCTAAGTGCAAATGATAAAAGTTGAAGAACAAGCAGTAAAGATAGAAATTGTTTTCTGAATAACAAAGAGGACCACCATTCCAGATTATAAAGAAGATAATCAGCAAAACAAAGAAAGTAACCAAACTACTACACAATTCTCTCTAGCTGATCTAGACTAGTCCCTTACCCTAACTTAACTCAACAGACCAAAAAAAAACATCAGATATTACACTAACCCATCTCAAGATTACAAACCAAAAAGCGCAGTGTTGAATTAGTTCTAATCTAAACAATTCTCAAGAATAAAATTCACAAAAAATTCCGGGGATAAAATTAATATGCATATAACCAGTTCCTCAGTTTAATTCACTTAAATAATTTGGATTTAAAAGAGATTATCTTGGATATATTCAACCATGAAGAGCATCAATGAGAGACTATAAAGTCCATTATGGAGGTAATTATGAGACTCGAAAAAAACCCCAGAAACAAAATCATCTCAATAAAATCCAATGAATCAAGAGAAGAACAATAAATTAATGTATTTTTTTCTTCAATAACCAAATCCCTACAGAAGTAGGATCTCATAATGATAGAGTAGCATACCCAAACCAATCAATAGAGAAATAGTGACTATAACCAGAGTAAGAAATCTTTGAAATATGCAAGAACCATACTCATAAGAAACCTCCAAATCTGTTCCAAACCCTTTTCTATTCTCATAATCTCATGATGGTGAAACTCGGTACCCTATGTTGCTACCTCATTCATCCCATAACCTAATCAGAAAAAACAATAAAAGACAGTCAGTTAGAAATAAATTTGTAACTGGAAAAAAAAATACTTAAATCAATCAAACAAATTTGAACATGATAATATCAAGAAGAAATTAATTGAAAATAGCAAATAACAAAATTAATTGAAAAGACTAGACATCAGAAATTAGGATTTTGTAAAAATTTTAAAATTAGGTTAACTTTGATAAAACTAAATTACTAAAGAACATTGCAAAGATTTAGAAAACCATAAAGGATTGAGAAGAAACGAAGAGACAGGAGAGATTGATCGAAGAAGAAGATGAGAAAATTTGGGTATGACTAGGTCAGCGTCGCATGACTAATTTCCAGAGCTCTACCTGGAGAGACGGGTTAGATGTGATTTTTTTCCTTGTCCTTTGTTTTATAGGCTTTCCTAAAAACCCTTCTTTTTTACTACATCATGAGACATGTCCTAACACCTCTTAATTACTCTTAATGTCATTCTTTAACATAACCTTTCCCTTCTTCATTAATTCCTCCCTCGTCCTCCCACCTTTATGGGTATTTCCTACTTGGACTTGGGTTTAGTCTCCAAGTCCCCATACCGCAACCCAAGCTCACCTCTATTCTTAGGGGCACCCCCAACTTGTTAAGGGGGGTATTTTTTCATGTATCAACATTAGTTCCCTGACTATTGAATTAATTATCGGATAGTCCAATAGTCAAAGAATCTTTTTTTGGGCGCCTCCCTGTTTTCGCAGCAGATTTCGTTATCTCATTGAATCTGTGATTGTGGGCGACGTTTCGACTCCCCATCGTGCAAAACCTCTCTTATTTTTTCAGTTTCTGACGGTTAATATTCCCCATTAATAACTGCCACGTTCGACCTTGAAACCCCCTATATATAGAGCTGTCAATTTATTTCTCCTTCAATACCTCTCTTTCTTCCTTCCTTCTAAACGCACCCATACGCTTTCCATGTCTAGTAGTTCTTCTAGCAGTTCATCGTCTGACAAAATTAATGAGTCCAAATAGCCTAATAGCGCAGGATCTGAAGAGGAAGAGCGTCCTGATCAGGAAGAGGTCATCTTGCCCCCCCAGCGGATGGTAGGTTATATACGATCGCCGAGTTTACGAGTGGTCCTGCTTTAAAGCGCGCGCTAAGGTTAAGAGAATTTCGCGGAGGTAAGCGCGTTTTCCCTCTATAGGATATTTTTGTTTCTCGCCTTTTAAATCCTCCAGTGCTTCCTTACCCCGCTGCTCCTGGATGGCTTATACAACCTGAATCGAAGAGCATGGATGCTTTTGCATTCAAGATTGTTCCGCGGATGGCCATTCATCATGGCGATTACAACCTTCCCATTATTGATATTCAGTATAAGTCTAAGACTCATCCAGTATGGCCACATTGGGCGGCTCGTATGCGTTCCAACCCTGACCATGTTGCTGCACTGCAGAAGGCCGGCATCGAGGAAGCTATACACTCGTCTCTTAAGCGAGAGGTAAACAGGTGCATCCGCGATATAACGCGGCTCTTATATCGTTGCACCCCTCCTGTTCATACCCTTTTCACAGCATGGGGAGAAGCTACCATCGTTTTGGAGGACGTAGTCGCCCTTACAGGGTTGCCGATTCATGGTAGTCACTCATATGAGGAGGCGGCCGTTTTCGGAACGCTAAATGACGAAGACAAGGAATTGTGTACTTATTTGCTAAAATTCAAAGACGATTCTCGTCATGAACTGGTTCGGAAGACCCAAGTTCCCCTGAACAGGATAAAGGCGAGGAGGCCGCTCACAAAAAGGAGACGCCATCGTCCGCCAAGAAAGGGAAATCCAAATGGGTAGAGAGAGGAAGGCGCCTCCAAACACTCATCCGGTGATCCACTGCTGTCCGGCTCTTTTCGCGCGTATGAGGCGGCTCATGGCTTGTCCAATCCACCAGAAACTGATTCCGAGTGGGTTATCAAGGTTAACCGTCGTTGTTTTTTTCCCTCTGGTTGAACTATTGGGCTTTTGGATTTGTCATGATGTATTCGAATACATACCCCAGGATACCATTAAAAGTGAGCTTGTGCTGATGGCAGTGTTGTTGTCCCGCGAGATTTCTTTTCCACTCGCGCCGATGTTCTTAGGCAGCTTATACCACCACCTTGATCTTTTCTGTCGAGATCTACAGACGGTAGGTTCATCTCATAAGATTGAGACTTACATCCCGGCTTCCTTCATGCAGGATTGGTACTGGGAACATGTTCCTCCGTGAGCGCCAGAGCCTAATGACCTCGTCGTTCATCGTGAAGAAGATGTTAAACAGGATGACGGTTCAGTTAAGAAGCTTCCTGTTATTTATAGCTATCTACGAATGGCTCTATGGAACTTGAAAGGGAAGATACCGAAGGGTGATATAGGCAGGCATTTGGATATAGCCAAGGATTTTGAACCATTCCCTTACCAAGATGGTCGATCAGGTTCGGTGCATTACGATTTTCTCGCTCCTTTTGACACAGAATTGGATTCTTCAAGCCCTTATCGGAAGCATATTTTGGTTCGGCGATGGTTGTGTTACCCGGTTATCTTTCTGGTTTCTATGCCGGTAAGTTTATCTCCATATCATATAATCCTGAGCCCGTAGCTCGACAAGTAGGGTTCGATCAAGGGGTCCCTCATAGGTTCCCTCCTCCAGACAGTTCTAACGCTGAGGACATTGTCGCTAGCTTCAAACGTTACGTCTTCAAAGGGCCAACTCGTTTATCTGATCGAGGGATCGATTTTTCGTTCAAGCATCCCGTCTCCGCGCGGCCCTTGGCGGTTACTGAATGGGATCACGAGTATCATGATCTTTTAAGGTGTCGAGCTCTAAACTTTCTTTTGCGTGAATCATCTCCTCCTCGTGATTTTTTTGTCCAAGATCTTCGGGAACTCCATGCGTCTGGCAGGATCAAGCATGACGATGTTGTGGATGCTGAGCATCGCCTTGTTCCCGCTAACAAAGGTCGCTCGGATCCTGTGGTGACTTCTTGGGCCCCGCCCGAGGGTTATGAACATGTCAAGCCAAAGAAGGGGTCGTTCTCCGATCGAAAACCCCCCTGATGAATGTGAAGACGTCTGCTAGTCCTTCAGCGCCTCAGGTACTCGCTATTTCCTTCGCCTTGAATTTTCCTATTATTCATCATGTTTCCACACTTTATTTTGATTGAGATGGATGGCGGTATCACTTCCCCAGGGAGCCCCTCCTTCCAATCGCCTGGGGTGGAAATCCCCTTGTTACGTGATAAAGGAATACTTAAATATGACCGAGTGTGATTCGACGGAGAATAGTTTGAAGAAAAAGGCTAGACGGAGAATAGTTTGAAGAAAAAGGCTAGACGGAGAATAGTTTGAATCAGTCTTCTGTTCCTCGTCCTTATTCCTATGCTAATACTGCGCCTTTTCAGCCTCGTCAAAGCCATAGGAGGAGCGCGTCGCAGCCCCCGAGGAATGCGAGCGGCAGTCCAACTCCTTCATTTGTAAACCAGTTGAGAGATTTGGGAGTTAGCCTTCCTTCAGGGGCTGGCTGGGTGTCGTTGCGCCTTCGCATATCGTCAATTCACCTTTTTATGGTTGAAACCGTTCGTGGCCAGGGTGAACTTCCGGTGTCTCCCAGTGCCATTCTACAATCAATGAGTCCTTATGGGTCTAGTCGGTCAGTTTTTGGTGGGTCCTCATCCCACGTGGCGTTAGACGTCAATGATTCTGCAGGTAGTTTCTTATTTAATACGTGTCTTTCTTTTTGTTATTCCTCTCTCTTTGCCTTCCTCCTCTCTCTTATTTTTTTCTTATAAATCTAAGTTGGTCTTTCGCGATGGTGAATATTTCTCACTTGTCAGGTTCCACTAGTGACTCTGAGTCCTCTTCTAGTTCCTCAGCGTCTCTCCCTAAGGTTACCGATACTACGCTCGGCTCGTCAATTCCCGAGGTTAGTTTTTTCTTCTCTCCTCTCTTCCATTATTATTGTGTTGTTTCGTTTTTCTGTTTTGACTGATTGCTATCGGTGCTAGGATATGGGTAAGAAGCGGAAGGAAGCTGTGAAGCCCGATATGGACGGTGCTAGGCGCGTCGTTCCCAGTGGTGACGGATCTGTTAAGCATACTAAAGTGCACAGCGATACCTCGTATGTTCCCCCGGAGAAACAAGTTGATGCTCCCGTTACTAACACATCGAACACCCCCATTGTGACGGGAGACCCTGAGGACGCGCAGTTTCGTTTTTCTTTGGTGGTGAGCGTTGCCGAAGCTGAGGTGGATCTTTCTACTCATACCCTCGTCCACGGATTTTGGGTTCCGACTGTTTTGTTGCCAACTATAGGGACATCGTCGAGCGCGGAGGCGGTCATATGGTAAAGGCGGGTCTATTGGGTGTCCCTATCCTATGCTAGATGACTCGAAATCTTCTGGAGATCGCGGACCAGCTTACGCGCGTAGGATATGATCATGTCGATGAGGCGAAGCTACGTAGCTGGGAAGCTTCCGTGCAATCTGCGCTCAATGTTCAGTTTTCCATAGCATGGCTAAGGGAACTGTTGGTGAAGGTGAAGACCCGCAATGATCCTCGCGGTCGCCTTACTAGTCGAATTTATCGGTTGGAGGAGAGGATGCAGAGGTGCTCTAAGGCGACTTCTAGCAATAAGGTGGTGTTGGACCTGCTGCTTATCGACGTTGGTTCGGCAAATGACGAGGTATTGCGAGCCGATGCTGCCGAAGCGAAAGTCCGTGCTGAGCTCGAGGAGAAACGGTGGGAGTTGGAGAGGCTTTAATTTAGTTGCATCGCTCTTATGTTACTTGTTATTTGTTCTTTTATTTCTCTTTGTTGGACTTGATCTTTGTTAGACTTGATGTTTATTGTGGGATATTGGTGTTCAGATTAATTTCTTTTGCTGGTATTTCATTATAGGATACTCTGTTGGTGTTTATGTTAATTTCTCTTGTTGTTGATATTATATTGACTGTTTTATATTCGTGATTATGCATGTAGGGGAGTAGGTAGAATCGTTGTTTTTAGTTTGGGGGTTTTGTTATGTTTGTTTGTAGTAAAGGATTGATGGGTAGCAAAGGATCGCCATTTTTTTTGAAGATCTGTTTAGGGAGGACGTTGGTAAACGCGCCTATTCCTCCCTTATTTGTCTCTTTTTCTCTCTTCTCCCCCTTTTTTTTTGAAGGACTCTGGGTATTGCAGGCGTTTTTCAAATGTTCCTGCTTTCCTTCTCATAGGGGCTATGGGTGGGGCGGGCGTTTATTAAACGCGCCTGTTTTTGGGGTTTTGGGTAGAGCGGGTGTTTTTCGAACGCGCCTCTTTTTATTCAGAGGTGTTCTTAGTTGGACAAGCGTTTATTAAACGCGCCTACTCCTCTCCCTTTATTCCTTTCTTTTAGACGTGTTTGTCAGATGCGCCTTCATCTACTCTGAGGCTTTTATGAATCCGTCTGTCAGTCAGGCGCTTTTGCTTGTACTGAGACTAAAAGTCAGTCGACCAGGCGCTTTTAGCCGCCCGAGGACTGTTCGTTAGTTTGTCAGTCGATCAGGCGCTTTTGCCTGTCTTGAGACCTGTGAATTTGTCGGTCGATCAGGCGTCTTTAGATGCCCTGTGATCTTTTGTGAATTTTTCAGTCGATTAGGTGCCTTTGGCCTCCCTGAGATCTTTTGTGAATTTGTTTGCCCTGAGACCTTTTGTGAATTTTTCAGTCAATCTGGCGCCTTTGGATGCCCCGAGACCTTTTGTGAATTTGTCAGTCAATCAGACGCCTTTGGCTTACCTGAGACCTTTTGTGAATTTGTCAGTCAATCGGGCGCCTTTGGATGCCCTGAGACCTTTTGTGAACTTTCTAGCCAACCGGGCGCCTTTGGCTGCCCCGAGACCTTTTGTGAATTTGTCAATCAATCGGGCGCCTTTGGCTGCCCCGAGACCTTTTGTGACCTTGTCAGTCAATCGGGCGCCTTTGGCTGCCCCGAGACCTTTTGTGGACTTGTCAGTCGATCGGGCGCCTTTGGCTGCCCCGAGACCTTTTGTGGACTTGTCAGTCGATCGGGCGCCTTTGGCTTCCCCGAGATCTTTTGTGGACTTGTTAGTCGATCGGGCGCCTTTGGCTGCCCCGAGACCTTTTGTGAATTTTCCAGTCGATTAGGCGCCTTTGGCTTCCCTGAGACCTTTTGTGAATTTTCAGTCGATCAGGCGCCTTTGGCTGCCCTGAGACCTTTTGTGAATTTGTCAGTCAATCAGGCTTTGGCTTCCCTGAGACCTTTTATAAATTTTTCAGGCAATCAGACGCCTTTGGCTGCCCTGAGACCTTTTGAATAATCTGTTTGCCAAATCATGAGAAATTTTTGTTCTTACCAAAAAGGATAGCGTTTTACAGTTTGCGGAGTCATGCTCCGCGTTGTTCCTCTCTTTCTTTTTCAGGTTAGTGGCGAGGGAATGGGTCGTGCTCAATCGTTTGTTTTGATGTCTCAAGCTCTCTAGCCGCTCACTTGCGTTCGAATATGCTTCGAATGACAAAGCATTCCTCTGGCGGGTGTCCCATTCTTTGGTGGTAATAGCAGTATTTTGCTGAGTTTATATCCATTTTGTTGACATCTACTGTGGTTGGGGGTAGCTGAACTTCTCCTTCAGCGACCCAGCAATTTAGCAGCCTGATCGCGCGTTCCCTATCACAGGGGAGAGGGGGTGGCGTTCTATAATCACGCCTGCTTCCTCCGCTCCTCCCTTGATTTCTGTCGTTGGCGTAAGATTGGTTCCTCCCCTCGTTAGTATTGGGCTTCACGTTGTGCGGCGTTCCCGACACCATGCCAACTGTGGTGCGCCAAGCAGAATATGTAGGTATCTCTTCTACGGAGTCGGCAATCCTCTCAGCTGCCTCTTCTAGTTCAACGAAAGTCTGGAATCTGAAATTAATTAGACCCCTTCTGAAGGCTGGGACCATCCCGCGCACGCAGATTTTTACAAGCGCTTCTTCACTGATATCTTCATGGCAGTCCAGCGTTAGGCGTCGGAAACGCAAGATGTATTTTCCTACTTCTTCGCATGTTCATTGTCCATTCCTGCTCAGGTCTATTGTTGTTATCTTCCTTTTGGCTGAGTAAAACTTTCCAAGAAAGAGCGTGGACAAGGTCTGCCAGGAATCCACACTTTATTCTTTTAGGTTGTCATACCAAGTGAACACCGTGCCGGTGAGTGACTTAGGAAATTCTTTTAAACATAGCTTTTCGCATGTCGCTTTGTCGTTCACTGTTGATAGAAATTGGCTGAGATGTTCTCGCGCGTTTCCTTGACCCTCGTATGCCTTGAACTTCGAGAGACATAGTCTTCGGGGTACGCATATTCTCGAATGTGTGCTGGGTATGGGTTGTGTACCCGTCAAAGTATGTCTTGTTTTATCACGTGATAGTTCTGCTCAAGGTATTCGGCGATCTCTTTTTGTGATGTCATTGTTGTTTTGTCGCCTTTATGTTCTCCTTTTGTTGCCTCCTCGGGGGTGCTTTGGCCTGCTATTACCGCCTGTGTTATCCAGTCTTCAAGCTATTGTCTTATTCGTGAGCGCTCAATCAATTCTTCTTGCATATTTTGTAAGGTCGATGACGCGGATCCCGCTAGCCGAGCCGCCTGCTTGTTTTTTTCCTGTGTTGCTACTCTTTTCCTTTGGGGTTCGTGGCTTGTCGATTGCTTGATAACACCTAAAATTGGTGTTTCTTCCTCTCTATCATCATCTTCTATTATCACCTCATCCAGATCAAGGGGTCGATCAGCCGCTTGGTTTCTTACTACGCCTGAAGTATTCTTGGAACAAAACGACCCTGAACTCGCCGCCGCGGTTTGCAGTTTACAACATTGCCGACTTTTTGTTATACCCAACAGAAAATAGAATTTAGAAAGATGTAATCTTATTTATTATTCATGTGATATTTGTTACTACATTGATTGAAACATAAAATGTAACCCTTTTTCGTAGGAATTACGGATGCACTTAGCACGTGTATCAAGTCTTTGAAATCATAGGCGATCCTAGTGGACCAGTTATAGTCTCGTGAGGGTTTACATAGAGATTTACCCACAAAAACTTCTAAAACTATCAATCTTCGTCCGAGGAATCCAAGTCCGATCCACCCACCATGAAGTCAAGGGAAAACTCCGAGATTTTGGATACCATGAACTGATAGCTTGCATCAAATGCGAATGCTTCCCCCTTTTCCTCCAAGTAGGGAACTTTCACAACTTGATGCTACAAAAACACGACACAAACTTACTTTGTTGGTGGTGTTTAATAGGAAGATCAAACAACTTGGGTTACGTAAAATAAACCACAAAAATACTTATAAATTTTTCAGTGGAGTAGAAAAGTGGCTAGCGTTCAAAATCCGTTTTTGGATAGCTAAAACAGCAAGTATCGCATTTTCAATGAATAGGTGTCTAACATGGATTTGTTGAACACTTCTTCCATTCGGATTCCCAAAATCTTGCCGATATTTGTTGTATACCTTTTCCCAAAAGGTTTCGACATCTACCATTATATAGGACTGATTTTTAATACGAGTTTCGGCGTACCATGCTCTGGTGATGGATAGATCTTCATTTGAATTAAATGATGTCATCGTTGTGTGTATAGGTATTGGGAGAGTTAGAAATAATAGATGATGATTACCCTGGCGACCCTGGTAACTGCAGTCAGGGTAGGAAGTCTACCTATCTACAACCTTGCCGTCTCTGGATAGTCGGCACTGTGACTTAACAAACCATTCATTCTAGACCCTGCCGGCTGAATTATTGAAACTTAACATAGATAAACAAACCATTAATTCAACAACTAGAAATCCAACATTTGTCCAAAATAAGAAAACGTCAAGAATACAAAACAATTTGACTAAGTTAGCCTATGTAAGTGGAGGCCAAGATTTCATCTCCCAATAGATAAATTTATGGCTGTAATTTCTCCCATAAAACTAACATTTAATGACCCATTAATCACTACACCATTTTTTCCGAATCGCAACTAAAATTTGTAACGGCTCAGCAGCCGTTACAACCTAGTCGTAACAGGCCAAAGCCGTTACGAATTTTTTTCCTGATTCATAACAGGGTGCAGCCGCTACGAATCGTAACATGCTAATTTTTACGTGTATTAATCACACGCTTGGTCACACTAGAGCTAGTAACAGATATTAGTTATGCGTGTGCCACTTTTTTCCACCCAAGGTCACTTATGATAGAGGATTATTCCTCCCTTGAAGAGATAAGGGTTTCATCGAGTAAACCCATTTCTTATCTTCACTTTATCTTTCTATCCTCTTCTCATCTCATCGCCTCCACAAAAGATATCAAGACCGATCTCCACAGAAGATATCAGAAATCGACAACAGTTGTAGATTACTATTTTTCCCGTAGTGAGAATTATTGCGGACACCATTGTTACTTGGAGAATCATCAGCATGCACGTTATAATTACCATAAAGGGTCAACCAGGGAATGGGTATTGAGGGTACAATTGGACAGGTTGATGGTAGGTAGGTCTCCTAGTTTGGTAATTGGGGGAAAAAGATTAGGATAATCAGGTTCAGAGATATCACCTTGTTAAGGAATTACCACTATACTAGCTAAAGTAGGAGTACTAGCTCTTGTACGTTTTCTCAGATCAGCTCTTAGATTGATCTTACATTTTAGATTTGATAGAACATCATGCTCGGCAGCTGAAGATATGACTTCTTCTCTATTGATAGCAAGCATCTGAGCCGGAGCAGCAGCTGTTTTGAATCGGGCCCCGATTTGAAGACTCCCGCGGTTGGGATAATGTTGATGGTGGATTTTCGACAATGGATAAAATCGTAAAATCATGGTACTCCATGTTTCCGACCCGTCTTCAGGAACGCGTGTCACGATTCATATTTTATGATCCGTGACCATTTCACGATCTCTGACTGAGCGAGCATTCCTCTCAGAGCTATGATGAATATGTTTCTCCAAAAGCCTCCCCGGATGAGCATTCGATGCTACACACATTTCATCATGACCTCTACGTAGAATCAAATGATTGGGCGGTTCTCTGGACATAATTGTTTGTCGGAGAGCTTGACGCCTTCAGTACGTCGACGCTTCACGTTGTTCACTGATTACATAGAGAGACCCACCTCTACATAAAATAATGATTGGGCGGCTCTCTAGGTATAATTTTTTGTTAGAGGGCTTAACGCCTTCAGGACGTCACGATACTCGTTGTTCCCTGACTATGTAGAGAGACCGTGTATGGAATCTTGATGATTGGGGGGTTCTCTACACATAATTGTTTGTTAGAGAGCTTAACGCCTTCAGGACGTCACGCCATTCGTTGTTTCCTGACTATACACCCTTCAGAACGAATATTATGATTCAACTATCTCATATATCGATTCTGCAAATAGATTCATTCTATCGTGACATTCATCCACTGAGTTCCTAGAAAATAATTTATTATATCTCAGTACACCTTCCCCTGAATCCCCCCACCAGATTCATGGATTAGTAATAGATAACCATTTTATCTCATTACTCCGTTCCTTGAATTCCCTGGATGGATTTCATGGATTAGTAATAGGTACTCAATTCATTTTATTACTCCGTTTCATGAATCATTCTCCGCTGAACTTCATGAATTAGTAATAAGTACTCAACAATCGGGCGACTAGACTATCACCGAGTAAGCCCCAAGAAAATGGTGCAAGTATACTCAGCGATGATGCACGAACGAGCACCCAAATGCACGAATGAGCATTCAAAAATATGGAAAAACGAGGAATCCTACACAAAATAAGTGAGAGAAAATAATAATAATAAAATAGTAAAAAGAGGCGCCTAGCTAGGGACCAGGCCCACTGGACGGCCAGTCATGCCGCCGTGGCTGGTCCCCCACGCCTCTTCCTTTATTTTTTCTTATTTTATTATTTTCATAATCTCATGAAGACTCCTTCATTCGAGCAAATTTCCTTGTTTGAGCAAAACTCACGGTTTCTTCATATTTTCTCTCAAACGATGAAAAATAATAAAAATAGGGGGATCGGGCTACCTAGCCAGCCGGCCGTTCCCTAGCCTTTTCCGGTCCCACACTTTGCAATCCCTTGTTTTCATTATTATTATTTCCCTCATATCATGAAACTCCTCCGTTTGAGCAAAAACCTTGATTTCTTCATATTTTCTCAAATATTGCTCAAACCATGAAAAAACCAAAAAGTCAAATGGTCACATGACCGACTAGGATATTCACAAAAATATTAAAATATTATTATTTTAATATACTCAAAATATTGATCAAACGAGCAAAGTTCTACTTGCTCATTCAAGCAAAATCAAGGGTTTCAGTCATAGATCAAACTCTTCTGAAAATCCAAAATATTGCTCAAACGCATACCGAAAAATACCAAAACTCTCAAGACTAAGACATGGATAATATGTTTGCACGGGCATGCTTCCTTGACCGACCAAGTCCGGACCTAAGGCTTGCAAGGAGCCGATCCCACACATCTTTATAATTTTGACATAATTTGCTGAATTGCTCATATTGGGTCCAAAGTCTTTCCAACCAACTTGGAATTTGCTCAAACGACCATTAGCAGGTCCCACGACCACCAAGGGCCGGTCTCATTCCCTCTTGGTTGGTCCCTCACTTCTCCATAATTAGGTATCATCACCTAATAATCAGACGAGCACTAAATAAATGATTAAACCGGTATTTAATCATCCCTTCACCAATAGGCCAACAAAGGACTTTGGTGCATGCTCACACGAGCACCTGTGCACTACATGGTCTTCCATCATCCATGTAGCCGGTCCCTCCATCACTTAGTGTGTTGATAAAGCCTTTCACTTTGATCAGGTTTATCTTCACCTAGTGAAAAAAGTCATGAAAGTTTCAATCACTTTGAGAATTTCACTGACGTGAATCGGTCTGTGAATAACGTCTACATAGCGTCCTCTGAGAATGTCTCAATGATTGAAATGAGAGTTTAGATTACATAACCATGTATTCCTTGAACCGAAGTTTTCGAACTTTGTTGATCAAGAGAAATCAGAAGGATTGTTGAATTGGCTTTCCAAGTCCGCGAACCCAGTCCGCGAACTGTCGGAAGTTCTCGACTGAGAATTTCTGCTGGATTTTCGAAAACTTGTTTGTGTGCTAAGTCCACGAACCCAGTCCGCGAACTGGCGAAAGTTCTCTTTCCGAGAATTTCTGCTGAGTTTGGAAAACTCAACTGATTAACTTAAGTCCGCGAACTTGTTTGTGAACTTAAGAGGTTATGATCTAAAGATGTGCTCTGAACAAGAAATATTAAATTACTAAGGAATGCGTTATTCAAACCGTGGCTATAATGTTCATGAGACGATTCAACTGAATCAAATCATCTTTGTTTCAATTGTGTCTTTTGTAGTTACATAAGGTCTCATAACAATTGAATAACTCTTTAACTAGTTCATTTGAGTCAGTTGAACTAGTTATGGTGAAGAAGAACAAGGTTAATATGAAATGCTCATATGGTTGACCTTTTGGTTTACTATGTTGAACCAACATGAACGTACACGTTTGGGCATGGTTTTCACGAACCCAGTAAACGTTTACCCAAGTGTGTGTGACAAGCTAAGTTTTCGATCTAACGGTTGAGAAATATTATCTTGAATCTAAATCAGGTTTTCATCTAACGGTGAATAAGGATTGGTTTGTAACTAAGCAAAAACCCTGATTTGAAGGCTATATAAAGGAGACATCTAGCATTGAGAAAACCTAATCCCCACACGTCTGTGTGCTACTAGTGCGCTCGCTAGAGTCGATCTCCATTAACCTTTGATTTTATTCTCTAAAATCAGGTTAACGACTTAAAGACTTCATTGGGATTGTGAAGCCAGACCGATACTACTTTATCATAGTTGTGTGATTTGATCTTGCATCTTCTATCGTACGAGTACAATCGATTGATTGGCTTGAGATCATGGGAGTTCTCCGATAGGCAAGATAACGAAGTCGCAAACATCTTCATCTCACTGTTTGTGATTCCTCGACAATCCGCTTGTGTAGTCAGGAAGGATTGTAGAGAGGTGATTTATTAATCTAGGTTGTTCTTAGAGAATATAAGACCGGATTATCAATTGGTTCCTGTTCACCTTGATTTTATATCTTAAGACGGAACAAAATCTATGGTTTATCTGTGGGAGACAGATTTATCCTTTGATAGACTTTTCTGTGTGAGACAGATCTGTTTATTATCAAGTTTGTGATTTTGGGTTACAACAACTTTTGGTTGTGGGTGAGATCAACTAAGGGAATCAAGTGCGCAGTATCCTGCTGGGATCAGAGGCGTAGGAGTACAACTATACCTTGTATCAATGGGAGATTGATAGGGGTTCAATTATAGTCCAGTCTGAAGTTAGCTTGGAGTACGCTAGTGTCTGTAGCGGCTTAATAGAGTGTGAATTCAATCTGGACTAGGTCCCGGGGTTTTTCTGCATTTGCGGTTTCCTCGTTAACAAAATTTCTGGTGTCTGTGTTATTTCTTTTCCGCATTATATTTTATATAATTGAAATAATACAGGTTGTGCGTTCGTGATCATCAATTGGAAATCCAACCTTTGGTTGTTGATTGACATTGATTGATCCTTGGACATTGGTCTTTGGTACCGTCCAAGTTATTCCTTGTATTTGATAAAGACTCGTTATTGTTTTTAGCTTGAGTAAAAATCAAATCAAGAGAGAGATATTAACTCCTTGAGATATTTTTATCTAGATTGAGTCTGACTGTCTAGTTGATTCTCTAGCAAATTATTTCGAAGTTAGTCCATACAGATTGCTAAGCGAAATATTGGGTGGTGTTGTTAGACCCCCGCTTTTTCAATTGGTATCAGAGTAGGCAAACACGTTTAAGACCTCAGAAGTCTGTGTTTGTAGCGATCTGACTAGATGGACTATAAAGTCTCAATTAAAGCTTCACCAGGATTTAAAAAACTGCAAGAAGAAGTCTGAACTGGTATCTCTTCAAAAATGTTGGATGAACAAATCGGGATCAACCATGATGTTGTTGCAGAAATTGCAATTCTTAAGGATTTGATATCTGGAAATACTCCCTTTAAGAAGTCGAGAAAACACAGTTGTTCCTCTTTCCAGAAAACTCATAGGTCAGATAGTAATCAACGACAGGATGTTGAGAAAACTGATATTACAAGGAACCATGCAGACAATCTTCAAAGCATAAGCTCATGTTGTGATCAATCTGATCATATACAACAAGCGTGCATGTCCTTTCAAAAGAGTCTTAACGTTGCAAGTAATATTTGTAAGAAAGCTAAACAAATGGTTGATTCTCTTAAGGTCCATACAACACTACAAGGAAACTCTAAATCGAGAAGTACTAGTAGTATGGGTGCCTTTGCTTTAGGATCTACATCTCCCTTTCAATGGTTTCTTGATAGTGGATGTAGTCGACATATGACAGGTGATCTCACTTGGTTTGTTTCATCTGTTGACTATGAAGGAGGTCCTGTAACGTTCGGAGATGGAAGTTTTTGCTACATCAGCAAAAAGGGAACGATCAAGCTACCCGGTGTTCCAGAAATTAACGATGTGGTATATGTTAAAGGTATGACCGCTAATGTTCTTTCTATTAGTCAAATTTGCGACAAGGGCCATCGAGTTGTCTTCAATGTGAATGGATGTGACATTGTTTACAAATCCGGGAAAGTGATTTTTCAAGGAACTCGTGGTAAAAACAACTGTTATCTTCTTGATACTCAGTTCAGCAACCGCTGCAATTTGACTAAGGTGGAATCTACACATCTTTGGCATGAGTGTTTTGGTCACATGAATTATCGTCTTCTAACTAAGATCATTAATAAAGAACTTGTTAGAGGCATTCCCAATATCAATGCAAACATTAAAGGTGTATGTGGTGCCTGTCAAAAGGGTAAGCAAACGAAAGTTCACCACAAATCATCACGAGATATTCTCACTAAATCTCCACTTGATTTAATTCATATGTATCTCTTCGGACTAATTCAACAACCCACTGTTGCCGGTAAGAAGTATGCTTTAGTTATGGTAGATGATTACACCATATTTACTTGGGTTGCATTCCTATCTCATAAGAATGAAACCCTTGGTGAATTCAAGATTATTGTTAAAAGGATCCAGAACGAACAAGGTCGCAAACTAAAGAAAATTAGAAGCGATCGTGGCACTGAATTCAAAGACACCAAGGTATTTGAGTTCTGTGATGAACTGGGAGTCATTCAAGAATACTCACCACATATTACTCCTCAAGCTAATGGAGTTGCTGAAAGAAAGAATAGGAACATCTAGGAAATGGCCAGGGTAATGCTCCACAACAAAAACTTACCTTTTAAGATTTTGGGGAGAAGCTGTCTTTACAGCATGTTACTTGATCAACTGTGTGTATCTGCGGTCTAAAACTCTTAACACTCCTTATGAGTTATGGTATGGAAGAAAACCCAACCTACACTATCTCAGGGTATTTGGAAGTAAGTGCTATATTCTGAAAGATCGAGAACAGAAAGGGAAATTCGACACCAAAAGTGACGAAGGTATCTTTCTTGGCTATGCTTCTGATAGTCGTGGTTTTCGAGTTTATAATCTCAGAACACATATCATGATGGAATATGCTAATGTTATCATCGACGACATTAGCAATTTTCGTCAAGATAGCCCTCCTGCTGAATTACCTCCAACAGAGACAATTGAGAAAGCCAAAGAAATTCTAGAATTAGTTGAAGTTATTCCTACTGTTACTGATACTGACATTTCTAGTGACGAGGAGAAGAGTACTGATCAAGCCATTCCTGATGAACAAGAACATGTCCCTCCACGACATATTTGGGTTCAAAGGAATCATGACCCTGACAATATTATTTCGGGAAGGGATTCTACAACCAAAACAAGGGGTCAACTTCAAAATATATGCAATTTTGGATGTTATCTTTCGCACGTAGAACCAAGGAATATTGATGAAGCTCGGAAAGATCCCTTCTAGGTAAATGTGATGCATGAAGATTTAAATCAATTTGAAAGACAAGATGTCTGGGAACGTGTACCTTGTCCTCCAAACGTCAACATTGTCGGTACTAAATGGATATTCAAGAAAAAGTCTGATGAATTTTGCACAATTGTCAGAAATAAAGCTAGACTTGTCGCTCAAGGATATTCACAGATTGACGAAACCTTTGCACCTGTGGTACGTCTTGAGTACATTCGACTTTTATTGCCCCATGCCTTCTTTATCAAGATCAAGTTGTTTCAGATGGACATAAAATCAGCGTTTCTGAACAGAATTTTAAAATAGGAAGTCTATGTTGCTCAACCTAAGGGGTTCGAAAATCCTGATTTCCCTGATCATGTGATGAAGCTCAAAAAGGCATTATATGGATTAAAGCAAGCACCAAGAGCCTGGTTTGAGAAACTCACTACCTCTCTTATTAGAAAAGTATTTTCAAGAGGAGGAGATGATAAAACATTATTTACCAAATGGAGTGAGAAAAATGTTGTGATTGCTCAAATCTATGTAGATGATATCATCTATGGATCAACATCTGAAAATTTTGCAAAAGAATTTCAAGTCTCTCTTTCTAAAGAATTCGAAATGAGCAATGTTGGTGAATTAAAATTCTTCTTAGGTTTACAAATTCAACAACATAAGGAGGGTATTTACTTATCCCAATAGAAGTACGCACGCAACCTTGTGTCAAGATTTGGTCTGGATAAGTCGTCTCCTAAGTTGACTCCTATGCCTACTACTGGTAAATTGCACAGGGATGAGAAATGAGCAAAAGTAGATCAAAAATTATATCAATCTATTATAGGTAGCCTTTTGTATCTTACAACTACTAGACCTGATATTTCTTTCAGTGTTGGTTGTTGTGCCAGGTTTCAGGCGGATCCAAGAGAATCTCATCTTGCAGCTGCAAAGAGAATCATACGATATATAAATAACACTGCTGGGTATGGTCTCTCGTACACTTTTGATACTAATGCTGATCTTTCTGCTTATTATGATGCTCATTGGGCAGGTTGTATAGAAGACATAAAAAGTACATCATGGGGCTTCTACTATGTAGGTCTCAATCTTGTAGCATGGCATAACAAGAAGCAGAATTCTCAATCCCTGTCTACATGTGAAGCAGAATATATTGCTTCCGGATCATGTTGTACTCAACTCCTATGGATGAAACAGATGCTTGTTGATTATGGAATTGATACTGGAATAATGAGGATCTTTTGTGATAACTCCAGTGCGATTCAAATTATTGAAAATCCTGTTGAGCACTCAAGAACAAAGCACATTGACATAAGATACCATTTTATTTGTGATCTTTATGAAAATGGTATCATTAGTATGGAATTTGTGCCTTCCGAACAACAATTGGCTTATATTCTCACCAAACCCTTAGACACTGCAACGTTTCAACACCTGCGGCAGTCTATTGGTGTTGTTTTGGTTCATTAAAACGTTTCATTGACTCTTGCCCCTTTTGCTTATCCTTTTCTTTTGGTAAATTGAGTCTGAAACTCCAATAGGAACATTCTAGTACAGTTTCTATAGGATTGTCCTTTTTTTTGTCTTTTTATTTTCTCTAGTGCTTCAAAATCCTCTTTTCTTTCGAAATTAAGGTCGCCCTTGTTGTTATTTCGGGAATGACATCAAATGGGAGAGAGTTCTTTTGAACTTGTGCTTAATGGTAATATCTTGCAGGAGTGCGGCTGTGGAATTTTATAGGGTTTATCTTGTATCTTAAAACTCCTTGATGAATGCATTTAGCTTCGGCTTTATGATTGCATCTAAATTAAGTTGGTATGTATTTTTTTCTTTTAGTCTATGAAA
This sequence comes from Papaver somniferum, assembly GCF_003573695.1. Classification (NCBI taxonomy): domain Eukaryota; kingdom Viridiplantae; phylum Streptophyta; class Magnoliopsida; order Ranunculales; family Papaveraceae; genus Papaver; species Papaver somniferum. Next base: position 1,588,382 of record NW_020648415.1, read on the forward strand.
TGTCTCTTGTGGAAATTTCATTATGATCCCGTTCTTGTACCTTTGCCAATTTTATTGACAAAAAGGGGTAGAAATATTGCAGTTCACACTACAAATACATATGGTTTCCATGATCGAGATGGAGTATTGACTAAGAGGGAGTGATACATATCACCATAGTATTATTGTTAAAGTCGTGATACAATTGGACTTTGATGTTTCATAATAGTATTATGACACTGTATAATAATGATCGAGAATCTCGATTTCTCTCATTGTTATAGATACGGATCTTCAACAATGGTGATGGTAAAATTACAACCTTTGGGATCATTGGAGTACTTGGAAGGACGAAGATTTCAGGGAACGTTGAAGATTAGACTATGGAATAGGAGCCACTAAAGTTTATCTTTTTTGTATTCCATATGTATTAATAGTTTTGTCACTAAAATTGGCAAAGGGGGAGATTGTTAGAGCATAGCTCGGTCAACCTCGCATGCGTTGGTATCTCAAGCATGTTTGTCAATGTTAGTGATCAAAACTATGAGTCTTGATTTCTAGCCTACATAGCTAAGTCTCGGACTAGGATGGGAAAAGTGTAGCTGAGCTCAAGGAATTCATGGCGATTAATCATACAACGACGAATATATATACAACGAACCGTGGAACTTCATCAACAAAAGGTATGTGGATATTTGAACTTATCTATCACTCAAAAGTATATCTATTCTATGTCATACTTCTTATGAGAAAAAATTCGTATGCTATATAGACTAGATCATACACACTTGATATTTCGAGCTGAGCATTCATTGCTTATCTTTTATCTCTAAATCGTGTGTTGGTAAAGCGTTTCTCTTTGATCAGGTTTATCTTCACCTAGTGACGAAAGTCATGAAAGTTTCAATCACTTTGAGAATTGCTCTGACGTGAATCGGTCTGTGAATAACGGCTACATAGCGTCCTCTGAGAATGTCTCAGTGATTGAAATGAGAGTTTAGATTACATAACCATGTATTCCTTGAACCGAAGTTTTTGAACTTTGTTGATCAAGAGAAATTGGGAGGATTGTGGAATTGGCTTGCCAAGTCCGCGAACCCAGTCTGCAGACTCATTCCGCGAACTGTCGGAAGTTCTCGACCGAGAATATCTGTTGGATTTTCCAAAACTCGTTTGTGTGCTTAGTCCGCGAACTCAGTCCGCGAACTGGCGGAAGTTATTTTTCCGAGAATTTCTGCTGAGTTTGGAAAACTCAACCGATTAACTTAAGTCCGCGTACTTGTTTGTGAACTTAAGAGGTTATGATCTAAAGATGTGCTCTGAACAAGAAATATTAAATTACTAAGGAATGCGTTATGCAAACCGTGGCTATAATGTTCATGAGACGATTCAACTGAATCAAATCATCTTTGTTTCAATTGTGTCTTTTGTAGTTACATAAGGTCTCATAACAATTGAATAACTCTTTAACTAGTTCATTTGAGTCAGTTGAACTAGTTATGGTGAAGAAGAACAAGGTTAATATGAAATGCTCATATGGTTGACCTTTTGGTTTACTATGTTGAACCAACATGAACGTACACGTTTGGGCATGGTTTTCACGAACCCAGTAAACGTTTACCCAAGTGTGTGTGACAAGCTAAGTTTTCGATCTAACGGTTGAGAAATATTATCTTGAATCTAAATCAGGTTTTCATCTAACGGTGAATAAGGATTGGTTTGTAACTAAGGAAAAACCCTGATTTGAAGGCTATATAAAGGAGACATCTAGCATTGAGAAAACCTAATCCCCACACGTCTGTGTGCTACTAGTGCGCTCGCTAAAGTCGATCTCCATTAACCTTTGATTTTCTTCTCTAAAATCAGGTTAACGACTTAAAGACTTCATTGGGATTGTGAAGCCAGACCGATACTACTTTATCGTAGTTGTGTGATCTGATATTGCATCTTCTATCGTACGAGTACAATCGATTGATTGGCTTGAGATCGTGAGAGTTCTCCGATAGGCAAGATAAAAAAGTCACAAACATCTTCGTCTCACTGTTTGTGATTCCTTGACAATCTGCTTGTGTAGTCAGGAAGGATTGTAGAGAGGTGATTCATTAATCTAGAATGTTCTTCGGGAATATAAGACCGGATTATCAATTGGTTCCTGTTCACCTTGATTTTATATCTTAAGACGGAACAAAACCTAGGGTTTATCTGTGGGAAACAAATTTATCCTTTGATAGACTTTTCTGTGTGAGATAGATCTGTTTATTATCAAGTCTGTGATTTTGGGTTACAACAACTCTTGGTTGTGGGTGAGATCAACTAAGGGAATCAAATGCGCAGTATCCTTCTGGGATCATATGCGTAGGGGTACAATTGTACCTTGTATCAGTGGGAGATTGATAGGGGTTCAACTATAGTCCATTCCGAAGTTAGCTTGGAGTAGGCTAGTGTCTGTAGAGGTTTAATACAGTGTGTATTCAATCTGGACTAGGTCCCGAGGTTTTTCTGCATTTGCGGTTTCCTCGTTAACAAAATTTCTAGTGTCTGTGTTATTTCTTTTCCGCATTATATTTTATATAATTGAAATAATACAGTTTGTGCGTTCGTGATCATCAATTGGAAATCCAACCTTTGGTTGCTGATTGATATTGATTGATCCTTGAACATTGGTCTTTGGTACCGTCCAAGTTATTCCTTGTATTTGATAAACACTCTCTATTGTTTTTAGCTTGAGTAAAAATCAAATCAAGAGAGAGATATTAACTCCTTGAGATACTTTTATCTAGATTGAGTCTGACTGTCTAGTTGATTCTCTAGCAAAGTATTTCATAATTAGTCCATACAGATTGCTAAGCGAAATATTGGGTGGTGTTGTAGACCCCCATTTTTTCACTCTGCAAATCGTAATTTTGAGCAGGTTTAAACATTAATAATTTTATGTTTATTTAGCAATCAACATCTTGATTAATTATATAATATTCGGCCCATCTACCAATATTTTAATTAATATTTTATTTGACCATGTTACTAATAATTCATCAATCGAGCAATATTCGCTCAGACGAGCAATATTTTCTCAAACGAGGAATATTGATTTAACCATCAATATTCAATAATTTTATTTGGACGCAAGTAACGTTGCTCAGAGTGTTAATATTGGTTCGACTATCAATATTCAACGATTTATCATATGAGAAATATTTGCTCAAACTATCATCATGTTGATTCAATAACTATACGTCTCAACATACGTGTTCAATTCATGAATCACTGAGCATTCGTCAATCATCCTCGATTCAACAAAACTTAGACTCACTATCTAATCAAGTCAACGACTGACTAAACAGGTACATGTCTACTTTGCATATTCCACGTTCCTAAGACATCAATCACGTCACATGGGGGATACCAATTAGAGTTTTGGTATGGCGGCCTACAACACGTGTGTTCATCCACGATGAGAAATGTGATTAAGTCGTGCAAGCAGTTGAGGGAGTTAGCAAAGTAGTGGGTGGACAATTAACCAAGTCTCTGCACGACTTGGAACTAGTTAACACACGATTTCCCACTTTCACACTCTTTCACTCGAGCAACCGTCACACTTATTGGAGATCAATGTATCTACTATTCTGGCAATATAAATAAGTCTCTGAATTCAGGATTGAAGGACAAACAATTTTTCGAGTAATCACTCTCAAGAATTCCATCAATCGACCAGAACTTATTCGAACTCAACAGTTCACAAAAAACTTGTAGAAACCTTAAAAAATTCACGATCCTTGATCATCATTGATCTCACACACTTCTCAACTTCCCTCCTACAGATCAAACCATCTCCCTCTTTGTGGCAAAATTGACTATGAACGGCCATTGACTTGGTTTAGGCCGGAGTCCTACAGATTGATCTCTCGAACTCAAAAAACTTCTGTGCGCGGCGCATCTGTTTGAGGTTAAGCAGTTTGCTCGGTTTAGGAGTCTCGTCCGCACGATCGTCTCTTCACTTTCCTAAAAAACCAGTAAATCCTTTTCCCCCCATGAACAAATTGACGACTACAGTGGGAGATTAATCTCTCGGTTGGAATCTCAAATTCTCACAAAATATTTGATCGTAGGTCAGGTTCAGTCACAAATCCTAACCCAAACAACGCTAGCCCTAGCAATAATGGTGGTACTCCAGAAACTACTCACGTTTCCAAAAACGGCACTAGCGATACCACTCCTCCGTAAACCAACATCGGAGACAATCCTCTATTCGGCAGGTCTCCTGAAGAAATCATAAGAAATCCACCTACCATAAGTGATCTCATGAAGGTGCAAGAAACTCTTGCCAAAAATCAGATTGACATGGCTAACACTCAGAAAGAGTTATCCAATTATCTCAAGACTCTCACTGACAAGATGTCAGAGAAAACTCAGGAGAAGGGAAAAGCCAAAGAAAAGTCTTCGGTAGCTGATCCTGAAGTCACTCTGATCCATGTAGTAGATGATGATGAAGTCCACAACGCTGCAAACAACCCACCAACAAAGTAACCTGCAGACTTTATCACTCGTGAGGACCTGGAACGCTTCATGGAGGACCGAGGAGAAGACAAAACACCATCTATTCACCATCATCAACCTCCGTATCCTGCTGCTACGCAAAGAATTCCTCTCCCGAAGGGCTACACCTATCCAACGTTTAGGCTGTACGACGGAACGGGGAATGCTCGAGAACATGTCTCTCGATTCCTGGAGGCACTAGGTGAGCACGAACACAACCATGTCGTCCGTCTGAAATAATTCTCGAAATCTCTAGCAGAACGAACATACACATGGTACAACAACATTGCACCTGAGAGCATCGCTAGTTAGGGAGAAATGGTTAATGCCTTCTACAGGAAATACTTCTTCGTCTCAGAGAAGATTACTCTCTCTGACTTAAGAAGAATGGCTCAGAAGAACAATGAACATCCGAATGACTATGTGAAGAGGTTCAGAGTCCAAGCTTTGGATTTTCATGACTCTAATGTCACTAAACAACAACTGGTGGACTTGTGCATCAACAAAATGTTCCCAGTTTACAGATCTTTACTGGAGGATCTGCGATTCCAGACTTTCTCAGAACTTCATGAAGCAGCCAAGCGATCAGCAACTACTGCTCCAGCCTTACTGGAAAGAACAAGAACTGCAAAAGCTGAGGAACCACGAGAAACTCGAGGCAGTTCCTGACTCCTATCAACAAGCAGTACAATCTCCAACCTTCCATGAATATTGCTGAAGGAAGCAAGAGGAAAGCGAAGCACAACATCATAAGAATGCTTCAACATCCCATCCTACAAAAACTCTAAGGACAGTCAGGCCCAAAACACAAGAGCACCAGCTCAGCGTCAACAGAATGACTAGGAAGAACCAGACTTTCCTTTTCCTATTGAAGAGGTGATCGAGTTATTAGAAGTTTGGATTCAATACGGTGCGTTCAAACTACCTCCTGTCAGGAGAGAGACGACAGAGGAAGAAATAGAGAATCCGCGCTACTGCCGATTTCATAGGTATGTCATTCATCCAACAAGTGAATGCAGAACTTTGAAACGCATATTCAAAGAAAAGACCGATTCAAGAGAAATGGGGACTGAAGGAGTACACAAGAATCCTCTCCCAATCAGAACCTTCACACTCTATGAACAACCAGTCAAAGAAGCAGTTCAGTCATTGATCGAGCATATCTGCGAATTGCTTTATCTATCACAGGATCAAAGGATGGACATATTTGCGGTTTTGAACCATATATATTATCCGGGAAACTACTGTCCATTCCACAAACTCTCCTTAAGCCTCCAGTCACTGACAAAGAGATGTATGACTGGGGACTGCTCACCACAGTCAATCTCAAAGGAAATGAATTCAAGTGAGTGTTGGTCGATGTTGGCACTTCTATCAATATCATCCATTTGAAAACTCTCAGAGCTGCAGGCATCACTCGAAAAGAAGCCACTCATGCTCCTGTTTCAGTCAGATATCTTAAAGGAGTCTCTACAGGGATGTGTATGGTTACATCATTCTCAAGATGAAAACAGGTTCAACCTGGGCAGAAACCAAATTTCACATAATTAGGGAGGACACATGATATGATATGATCCTTGGACGAACATGGATTCATGCTGAAAAAGTAACTCCAACATATTTAATCGCACATTTCTCTGTTAAAGAAAGCTCCGATTCAGAAGAAAGGGAGGATACTCCATCATTCGAGCATATGGAGGAAGTCAAATCCTTGATGGAACTGACACAAAAACTTGAAGAAAATGTGCAAGCTTTCATTAAAAGGTTCCGCACTCAGGAAAGTCTTATTTCCCCTCATGCGTTCATATTATCAACTTTCAAACATGTTACCCTGCTCCGGGACTCAATCTTGCTAATAACCTAGCACTCACCAAACGCTATGAGTGGTTAGTCTCACCTCAACAATATTTTACTAAATGGTTGAATGTGGAGCCTCTCCAAGTTGAGCATCTCATCGAAAATTTTATTGCTGAGATGATTAACAAGTATGACAAAGAATACCTCGGATATCCTCCTGTAACTTTGCATGAGTGTCCATATGTGCCACAAAGTCAGAAAGCTTCGACCGCACGAGCATGGAACCCCATCATCAAAGGAATGCCGAATCAACAGAAGATATTCAGGGAACGAACGATCAAGCCTAACAAATTTCATGAAGGGGATTTAGTTCTTAAAGCAACTAAACACAATCTTCATTCTACAAGAAACTCTAACTGGGAAGGACCTTTTATGGTCGCTAAGTCCGTGGTTGGTGGATACTACAAACTGAACAACATGGATAGAAAGACCATCGTTCCAGTGATACATGAGAATTGTCTCAAAGCCTTTGACGCCTGAGGCATTCAACGTCTTCAGGTGTTATTTTCTCAAGGCACGAACAAATGCTCGAGACGCCTAATGCATTTTAGGATTTTCTTTCACCTGTATTTTTAATTCCTCCAAAATGTTTGCAGTACTATCATCCATTATTTGAATTTAGTAATTTATCAAAGTTCTTTTATTCAAAGAAAAATTTCTATCAAATCCAAAGGAAAATCCTCAATCACTCACTTATCCAATACAAATCAAAAATCAAAACCAAAGTAAAACCTCACATCTCTCAGAAGTTCAAGGTTCAAGAGATTATGGAAAGGAAACTAAAGGAAATCATCAAAGAAATATTTTTGCTCATTTGCAATCTTCAGGTCTCACAAGGCTGCTTTCTCCCACTCCAACTCTTTCATTAACTGGTCGAATTTAGCCCCCTTCTTCATCACAGCATCACTTGTCAGGGGTAAATTATTTTCGACTGCTTCCTTGATGGCTTCAATTCTCTCACGAAGCCATCCCACATTGAAACCCAGTTCCTTAGAATTCTTCAGGTTGTGCTCCCAATCAAAGAGTACATCTGGAGTGACGGTACTTCTAGCTCTGGTTCGTATATCGCAACGCGCAAGATGTTTCCCACTTGAATTTTCAAGTAACTTCATTTGGAATCTTTGTTAACAACAATGTGTACATACCTCTTCCATAGCTCCTCATACATGCCGGCATACATAGTAGGAATGCTAAATCCACCAACTGGTGTGTGATATGGGAGTAACTCGCCGAATGGAGGATCACAAACAATCCCTGCATTAGGGTATTCATGCACTATTTTACGGTTCTCAATCATCGGAACAACTTCAACATTTGTGCGAACATTTTCTTCTATTGTTGGAGCAACTTCTTCCATTCTGGGTCCGGTTTCATCTACCCCTGCAGTAATGGTGAGTTGAGCTTCATTCTCTTCGACAACATCACTAGCTACATTCTCATGGCATTGAATACAGAGATGGTAACATCATCAAATCGATTCCCCACATGGTTTGAATCACCATTGACTCTATTATTCTCTACTTCGACATTTGGCACCTAACATGAAGATTACTGGATTAGGACATTCCAACCATGAAAATCAAAAGGCAATCATAAAATACAGCACGTAAGTGAAGTAACACTATCTAAGTTCTTTACTATTAATTCAAGACATGAGCAAATAGCGTGAAAGTCATAAAACACGTTTTGCAACAAGATCGTCCTTGGGGATTTTACACTGCCATGTATAAGACGACTAACTGGGAGCAATTGGCAAGGAATCCAAGGTTGAGTCATATACCATTCTCCTCGTATGGATATTCTATACAACATATCAAAATTTCATAACAATTGGATAAACGAGCAAAGCGATGTGGCCAAAATATTGGACTACATGCCAGCTGAAAATTTTATGGAAGTCTCCTGAAAGTTTAATGTTTCTCCTATTCGGCCCCTAAACATGCTCAAAACTCAAAAAATATTCTTTAAAAAAAACTTGTTAATTTCCTGGGCATGAAAAAACATGGGTAGATCGCGAAAATCCGACATCGGACGAAGATTCTACAGTGTTTTTACTGAAAGACTGAAGTCTGGATTTTTCTGGTGACATATTTCGGCAAAATTTCTCATTCGTTCATGTGGGTTCTCATTTATTCATCCCAAAATCATCAATTTCATACTTCTATGAAGAAAGTACAGGGGAATACTTACTTGATGGGTCTCTAAGCCATTCGGAGGATCAATATTGTCGGAATCACTATTAGTAGAATTATTTCCTTTATTCGGTCCTAGGTTTTGAGAATTCTCTGTCTCATCATTTTCCAAGGAAGAATGAGCATTGTCAATACTTTGTTCATCCATGAAATCTCCTCCTGGATACATCAGTAACAATTATTAATATTTCATTCAAGGAGTGCTATATAAACGATTATACGAAGGGGTACTTACATCAACTTCTTCTTCAATGCTCGATTCAGTGACTGTTTGTTCAACAACAGTGAATTGAAGACCATCAAGGATCGATGGGGCAAAGTTCTGAGACGAAGTAACAAACATTGGTTCCATGATCCTAATTGCACGGACAAGAAAAATTCATGGTATAGGGAACGCTAACAACTCACCAAAAAAACAGTCGGGGACTTTACAGTGTTCGGTATCATTCTATAATACTTACTTCTGGATTCTCCGTTCCGAAGACTTACTGATATTTCTGAGTAATCCACATCGATACGAGTTCTCACAACACGATCGTCCTATGGATATTTCAATCTCGTCCGAGCGGAGACCATCTAAATAATAGGAGGTTCTTTTGAGGGAGTCTGAGAAGCTATTACAAAGTCATGAAGGTGTAGTGATCTACAGTATGAAACGGAAGATAATTGGAAATGAAGATGAAATTGAGAAGAGAAGAGAAGAAGATAAGAAGAGAGGAAAGTAGAAGAAGGAGAGAGAAATAGTTTTTGGATTAATAATTTATTGAGGAATCCAATGATGGGCCGTCTACAAATACCAACCCATTGGACCTGTCTTACACTACAACTGATAAAGGCACACAAACAATTAAACAGGGCACCCAAAGCACAAGTGGTCTATGAAAAATACCCCCTACTCCAATTGATTCTTGTCCTCAAGAATGAACTTAGGGAACTGCTTCTTGATGACATCCTTGTCCTCCCAAGTATCATCATCCTCTGTGGAGTGATTCCAATGTATTAAGACCTTCTCCACCTCATGTTGATGTTTCTTGACAGTTCTGGATGTGATCACCTGAAATGGAGTAACCTTTCTCCAAGTTTTGGCTTTAATTGAGACACATGAAACACTGGGTGGATATTGGACGTAGCAGGGAGCTGGATCTTGTATGCTACTTTTCCCATCCTTCTCATTTGCACTGAGGTCTGCCTGTAAGGTTGCAGTCTCAGATAAACCCAATCTCCAACTTGAAATTCCCTCTCAGTTCTATGCTTATCAGCTTGTTGTTTCATCCTGTGATGTGCCTCTTCAAGTGTGGATTTGAGAATAATTCCCATAGCATGTCTTTTCTGTAAATAGTCCTCCACAGCCCCATTGCTTGATGGATTATGAGAAAAAAGACCAAAGTGCTGAGGTTTGTACCCATATAAGGCTTGAAAGGGAGTGAGATTGAGGCCAGAATGATATGTGGAGTTGAACCATCACTCATCTAGAGGTAGCCAGCTAACCCATTAGTAGGTCTGTAGCTAGTCATGCATCGTAAATAGGATTCAAGACATACATTGACTCTTTCAGTTTGCCCATCAGACTGTGGGTGGTATGCAGAACTCATATGAAATGTTGTTCCCATCTTGGTAAATAACTCTTGTCAGAAATTACTAAAGAATATACTATCTTTGTCAGAAACTATTGTAGCAGGCAGTCCATGTAGTTTAAATATGTTATCAAGAAATACCTTAGCTATTGAGGAAGCTGTAAAGGGGTGGCTGAGTGATAAGAAGTGACTGTATTTGGTGAATCTATCCACCACCACCATAATGACCTCCCTTCCCTCTGACTTGGGTAAACCCGTGATGAAATCCATAGAAATGTGCTTCCATGCTTGGTCAGGAACTGGTAATGGCTGCAGCAACCCACTTGGAGAAGTATGTTGCATTTTGTGTTGTTGGAAGATGTCACACTCCTTAATATATTGGAGTAAGTTTTTCTTCATTCCCACCTAATGAAAATAAGTCTTTGCTCTTTGATAGCTGGCCTGAGTGCCTGAGTGACCTCCCACAGATGAAGAATGAATAACATCCATCACTTGCTGTCTTAAGTTTCCAGCTGAGCCACTGTATACTGTATCCGTTTATTTCAATACTCCTTGTATGAGAGTGTAGGGGTTTCTGCTGGAAGGAGACACTGTTAACTGTGGGATCAGCTCAGAAGCTAATTTATCTGAATTGTAGCTTTCTTGTACTTCTTCAAGCCATGTAGGTTGTAGCTGAGTGATGAGCTGACATTTAGGGGAGTCAGAGTGTGAGAATCTTGACAAGGCATTAACCACCTTATTCTGTACTCCCTTCTTGTAGCATACTGCATAATCATATCCTAATAGTTTGGAAAGCCACTTTTGCTGCACCATGGTATGAAGCTTTTGTTCCATGAAATACTTCAAACTTTGATGGTCTGTGTAAATGGTAAAATGATTACCTAGCAAGTAAGGCCTCCACTTTGATACTTCCATAACAATAGCAAGCAGTTCATTATCATAAGTGGACATGGAGAGAAATCTGGCCTTCATGCCTTTGCTGAAATAAGCAATTGGCCTTCTATTCTGCATCAGAACTGCTCCCACTCCTGTATCACAAGCATCAGTCTCCACCTCAAATGTTGAGAGAAATCCGGTAGAGCTAGTACCGGAGCAGTGGTGACAGCCTTCTTGAGGGACTCAAAGGAAGTCTGAGCCTCAACACTCCACTTAAAATTGTCCTTCTTTAATAATTCTGTCAATGGCCTACAAATGACTCCATATGCCCACACAAACTTTCTGTAGTACCCATCGAGGCCTAGGAACCCCCTAAGTTCCTTTAAGGTGGTGGATGTAGGCCAATTGAGCATGCAATCAATCTTAGCTAGATCAGTAGCTACACCTTCTCCTATGATGATGTGGCCTAGATACTCCACTTTGGTTTGGCCAAAGGTACACTTGATGAGTTTGGAAAATAATGTATGTTGTTGTAGAGTCTTGAGTGTAATCTCCAAATGTTCCAAGTGTGGCTCCATGTCAGGGTTGTATACCAAAATGTCATCAAGTTCAATATGAACTTTCTCAAATGTGGTCCAAAAACATCATTCATCAATGCCTGAAAGGATTCTGGTGCATTGGTCAAGCCAAAAGGCATAACCATGAACTCATAATGCCCTTGATGAGTCTTAAAAGAAGTCTTGTAAGTATCTGGAGGGTACACCCTAATTTGGTGATAACCAGCCCTCAAATCAATTTTATAAAATACCTTGGAACCAGATAACTCATCTAGCAATTCTTCAATTATGGGAATAAGATACTTTTCCTTGACTGTGGCTTCATTCAATCTTCTATAATCCACACAGAATATCCAACTACCATCTTTGTTTTTGACTAGAAGAATTGGTGAAGAGAATGGGCTATGGCTGGGCTGAATTATACCAGAATTCAACATTTCTTGTAAAAGTTTCTTTACTACCTCTTTTTGTATGTAGGGAATTCTGTATGGCCTTTGATTGGGAGGTGTAGTAAGAGGTTTCAAGGGTATGTGATGGTCACGAGCTCTAGGGGGTGGGGGTGGGTAATGACTTAGGTTCTTGGAAGATGGATTCATATTTGTGAAAAATGGGTTTAATGGTTTCAGGTATTTCAGTTTGCTTTTCACAAGCAGTAATGGCAAAAAGGCTACCAATCAACCCATGCTTGTTCTTCCTAAGCCATTTATGTAATTCTCTGCCTGACATCATGTAGATTTGAGATGATGGAGTGTTACCTTGTAATTTGATGCTTTTTCCATCCTTGTTGAAAGTTACAGTGAGCTGTTAGAAGTCAAATGACATTGGACTCATATTCCTCATCCAATCCACACCTAGTACCATGTCACAACCACCTAACTTGAAAAGTTTCATGTCCCAATGGAAGTCATGTCCATGCATTTGCCATGTGAAGGAAAAGCACTTAGCATCACTTACCATTTTGGTCCCATTAGCAACAGCTACTAATAAGGGAGTGGCAGGATTGATTTGGACTCCATATCTAGCAGCAGCTCTAGGATCCAAGAAACTGTGGGTGCTCCCACTGTCTATCAAGATAGTTAAATATTGTTTTCTGTTGATGCCCTCAATCCTGTTGGTGTTCTGTGACACATTTCCATCCAAGGCATGCACTGATATTTCCAGTTCCTCTTCAGTACCAGGTGACATGGGAGAATCACAAGGTGACTCTTCTCCAGAGTGAGTTGTATCTTCTTCATCAGCATCTAGCATATAAATTTGTTGCTTGATGCATTTATGTCCTGCTTGAAATACTTCATCGCAGTTGTAACACAACCCTTTCTCCATTCTTTTCCTCATTTCAACATAAGATAACCTTTTAATTTGTGGTGGGGACATTGGGGAGGTGGAGGGTACATTTTTGGTAAAGTTTCTAGGACTGGTAGCTAGAGATGGAATGGTTCTTTGAGGGTAGTGGTTGGGAACATGGAGTGGGGAGGGTCTATAAGAGCTTCTTGATTTTTTTGTTGCATTTTCAATGAGTGCTTCCTGCATTCTAGCTAGATAAACTGCATTGACCAATGTTTTTGGTGAAAACATTTGTACATGTAATCTTAGTTCTTCCTTGAGACCACTGATGAAGCTTGAAGTAAAATACTCCTTTGTTAGATGAGGATATTTTGCTAGTATTAAGGCCTTCAATTCTTCAAAAATTTCCTGATAATCCAGAACTGACCCTAATTGTTGAATCTTATTAAACTCTCCTACAACATCATCATGTCCTAACTCTTGGAAACGAAGACATATATCCCGAAGGAAATCTTCCCACAAAATGATTTGTCTACCAATTTGATAATCTTGAAACCGCACATATGTTTTTCCTTCTAAACACATAGAAGCCATATTCACCATTTGTAAGTCTGTCATATTATGCATAGTAAAGAACTTCCTACACTTACGAATCCATGAACGAGGGTTTGTACCATCAAATTTCAGAAACTCAACCTTAGTTTTGGTTTGGTGAAACTGATTATGATCTTGAGCTCCAAACAAATAACGAGGTTGGTTAAGAATGTTTTCACCTGAAGGAGAAGGAATGTGGTTGCTGGATGGAATTTGACCCAAAATAACTTCAGCTCCGTTGGTGGGGATGTCTCTGATGGCTTGATTTCGACTTGTAAGATCGATCAAACAATCTACCTGAGTAGCTAAGACTGTACTGATGGCCGTCATGAGCTCTGGAGTTGGTTTACCTTGATCTTCTTTGATCTCTGTAATTGATTACATCGCTGCATCATACTTTACTGAAGAATCACTCTGCGATTTGGTGAGCTCATCCATCTTCTTGGTGAAATCTGCTTGAGCTGAAGTAAGTTCTTCAATTTTTCGAGTTAGTTCTTCAACAACTGCTTTGTTAGCCATTTTTGGTCCAATGATAGATGCTTCTGATACCAATTTGTAGTGATCTACACTACAAAATGGAAGATAATTGGATCTGAAGATGAAATTGAGAAGAGAAGATAAGAAGAGAGGAAAGTAGAAGAATGAGAGATAAATAGTTTTTGGATTAATAATTTTTTGAGGAATCCAATGATAGGTCGGCTACAAATACCAACCCATTGGTCCTGTCTTACACTACAACTGATAAAGGAACACGAACAATTAAACATGGCACCCAAACACACAAGAGGTCTATGACAGAAGGCGTTCAAGTTGATGGGTCCAGAAACCGGTATAACCCGGAGTTTCTTACGTGGCTCGGTTAGATCAAGGAAACATATATTCAAGACCATTCATGTATGTGTAATATAAATGAGCCTAAAGTTGTTCAAGTGATGGTTTATTCCTTCGACCGTCTGAAACACATTGGTCAAATCCCATTTGGCGTGCTGCTCTGTCAATGTTATACTCTTCCACGAAGAACTCTCCATGTATTACTCATACTAAGTAACCAGGAGTACAACTCAGTATGAAGGATCTCTCACCATCACTTAGAGGTCCCAGAAGTACAATTTCTTGAAGTTGCATCCGTAGATATGTCACCTATGGAAACGTCATCTCTGGAAGTGTCATCATGGGAGTCAATCATTCTTGCAAAGTGGCTGTGACAGATGCATAACATTTCTACTTCAGCACATCGTTTATACAAAGCGCAGTATTAAACAATACAATGGATCATGGAATAAAGATGCTCACAACAGCGTCTACAAAAATGGTAACTTTCAACTCTTACATGTTTACGATTCCACTAACAGTGGTAGAATCAAAACATGGATTTTACAAAAATATATTTTAACGTGAAACTCACGTGAATTTGAAAATATATATATATTTGCTCCCTCACGCGAGCATATGTCTTTGAAATAAGAGTATATTTTCAAAAATTCATGAAATCTCATTGACAAATTTTTTATTACTAACAGACGCACATCTATTCAAAAAAAAATGAACTTTTCTCTCGTACGAGCATCCACCTTTGAAACGAGAGTTTATTGAAATCTCACATATTCAAAAAATAAAATTTTGGCTTCCGTGAAAGTGCATAGACAAATTTTCTATCATTAGACTCAAGTCTATTTTGTTTGATTCTTAGACTAACGAACGAATAAATGTTTGTTCCTAAAACAAGGATTTCCTTTTTTGGGATCGGGCCCGTAAATGCTAAACCGACAAAACTGGATGTCCGACCGTCCAAATAAGCAGTGCTTCGTCTCTATGTACTCGCGAGATGACACTAAATCATGCAGTCAGGGTCCTTACCTGAGCATTTGTTCGTACATGACATCATTGGAGCAAATCGGGGATTCTGAAAAATGCCTTTGTACGACTAAGTCCGACTGCTTATCTCGTCGACTGGAAAATCACCATCTAATGCTTACTGCGGAACATGACTGTCCCCCACTAAGCAGGGGACTTAATGTTGATGGTGGATTTTCGATAAGGGCTAAAATAGTAAAATCATGATACCTCATGTTTCCGACCCGGCTTTAGGAACGCAAGTGACGATTCGTGTTTTATGATCCGTGAAACGTTTCACGATCTCTGGCTGAGTGAGCATTCCTCTCAGATCCATGATGAATATGTCTCGAAAAGCCTCCCCGGCTGAGCGTTCGATATTACACATATTTCATCATGAACTCTATGTAGAATCAAATGATTGGGAAGTTCTATAGACATAATTGTTTGTCGGAGAGCTTAACGCATTCAGGACGTCGACGCTGCACGTTGTTCCCTGACTAAGTACGTAGAGAGACCCACCTCTACATAGAATAATGATTGGGTGGCTCTCTGGACATAATTGTTTTTTAGAGGGCTTAACGCCTTCAGGACGTCACGATACTCGTTGTTTCCTGACTATGTAGAGAGAGCGTGTATAGAATCTTGATGATTGGGCGGTTTTCTGGACATAATTGTTTGTTAGAGAGCTTAACGCCTTCAGGACGTCACGCCATTCGTTGTTTCCTGACTGTATCTCATATCTCGATTCTGCAAATAGATTAATTCTACCGTGACATTCATCCACTGAATTCCTAGAAAATAATTTATTATATCTCAGTACTCTATTCCCTGAATCCCCCTGCCGGATTCATGGATTAGTAATAAATAACCATTTTTTCTCATTACTCCGTTCGTTCAATTCCCCGACTGGATTTCATGGATTAGTAATAGGTACTCAATTCATTTTACTACTCCGTTTCATGAATCATTCTCCGCTGAATTTCATGAATTAGTAATAATTACTCAACAATCGGGCGACTAGAGTATCACCGAGTAAGCCCCAAGAAAATGGTGTAAGTGTAATCAACGATGATGCACGAACGAGCACCCAAATGCACGAATGTGCATTCAAAAATATGGACAAACGAGGAATCCTACACAAAATAGGAGAGAGAAAATAATAATTATAAAATAAAAAGAGGCGCCTAGGGATCGGGCCCACCGGCTGGCCGGTCCAACCACGGCTCTTCCTTTATTTTTTCTTATTTTATTATTTTCATAATCTCATGAAGACTCCTTCATTCGAGCAAATTTCCTTGTTTGAGCAAAACTCACGGTTTCTCCATATTTTCTTTCAAACGATGAAAAATAATAAAAATAGGGGAAGGTGTCACGGGACCTGGGTACCTAGCCAGCTGGCCATGCCCTAGCCGTGGCCAGTCCCACACTTTGCAATCCCTTGTTTTCATAATTATTATTTCCTCATCTCATGAAAGTCCTCCGTTTGAGCAAAAAACTTGATTTCTTCGTATTTTCTCAAATATTGCTCAAACCATGAAAAAGCCAAAAACTCAAATTGTCACATGACCGACTAGGCTATTCACGAAAAATATTAAAATATTATTATTTTAATATTCTCAAAATATTGATCAAACGAGCAAAGTTCTACTTGCTCATTCGAGCAAAATCAAGGATTTCATTCAAAGATCAAACTCTTGTAGAAAACCAAAATATTGCTCAAACGCACACTAGAAAATACCAAAACTCTCAAGATTGAGACACATACATTATGGTAACACGAGCATGATTTCTTGACCGACCAAGGACGGCCCTAAGCCTTGCAAGGATCCGGTCCCACACATCTTTATAATTTTGTCCTAATTTGCTCAATTGCTCATATTGGGTCCAAATTCTTTCCAACCAACTTGGAATTTTCTCAAACGACCATCAGCTGATCCCACGACCACCAAGGGCCAGTCTCATTCCCTCTTGGTCGGTCCCTCACTTCTCCATAGTTAGGTTTTATCACCTAATGCTCAAACGAGCACTATTCTAATAAATGATTAAACCAACATTTAATCATCCCTTCACCAATTGGGAAACAAAGGACTTTGATGCATGCTCAAACGAGTACCTGGGAAATACATGGTCGTCCATCATCCCATGTAGCCAGTCCCTCCTTCACTCAGTGATTGATCTTTAATAAATCACCAACTGATCAACAATTGATCAAAATTAGGGTTTTGAACTGAATGCTTTACAAATCGTAATTTTGAGCAAGTTTAAACACTAATCATTGTATGTTGATTCAGTAGTCAACATATCAATTAATTATATAATATTCGGTCCAGCTACCAATATTTTAATTAATATTTTATTTGGTCATGCTACCAATAATTCATCAAACGAGCAATATTCACTCAGACGAGCAATATATGCTCAAATGAGGAATATTGATTTAACCATCAATATTCAATAATTTTACTCAGACGCGAGCAACATTGCTCAGAGTAGTAATACTGACTCGACTATCAATATTTAACGATTTATCATATGAGTAATATTTTCTCAGACGAGCAATATTTGCTCAAACTATCATCATGTTGATTCAAGAACTATACATCTCAACAGACATGTTCAATTCATGAATCACTAAGCACTAACAATCATGCTCGATTCAACAAAACTTAGACTCACTGTCTAATCAAGTGAACGACTGACTAATCAAATACACGTCTTCTTTGCAGACTCCATCTTCGTGAGACATCAATCACGTTACCTGGGGGATATCAATTAGGGCTTTGGTCTGGCGGACTACAACACGTGTGTTCATCCACGGTTAGAAATGTGAGTAAGTCGTGCAAGTAGTTGAGGGAGTTAGAAAAGAAGTGGGTGGACAATCAACCAAGTCTCCGCACGACCTGGAACTGGTTAACACACGATTTCCCACTCTTTCACTAGAGCAACTGTCACACTTACTGGAGATCAATGTATCTACTATTCTAGAAATATAAATAAGTCTCTGAATCCGCTATTGAAGAACATACAATTTTTCGAGTAATCACTCTCAAGAATTCCATCAATCGACCAGAAATTATTCGAACTCAATAGTTCACAAAAAAAATTGTAGAAACCTTAAACACATTCACGATCCTTGATCATCATTGATCTCATACACTTCTCAGCTTCCCTCCTACAGATCACCCTTTTTCCTCTTTCTGACTGAATTGACTCTGGAACGGCCATTGAATTGGTTTAGGATGGAGTCCTACAAATTTATATGTTTGAGGTTAAGGAGTTTGCTCGGTTGAGGAGTCTGGTCCACACGGTCGTCTCTTCAGTTTCCTAAAAAACCAGTAAATCATTTTCCCCATCAATAGACAGATGCCACAACAGTAACATTCTGAGTAGTAACTTGTTTGAAGATGACTGGTAATCCATTATTAAACTGAGTCGAGTTTTGATGGATCAGACCAACATAAAAAAGAAAAAATTTAGAGTAGTGGATCTATTAGCAAAAGGACCCATTTCGATGTTACTCATCAAACCCTTCTGGACAGTTTTCTCAGTATTCTGAATACTATCTTTAGCTTTTCCTTTATCAAATAGAAAAGTAATTTGGATAATAATCTTGGGTATCTAGCACAATATCACTTGTATGCATGATTGTATAAGTTGCCAAAGAAGTGGAGGTAGAAACAAGACTTTGGCTAGTTGTCTTTGGTGGCATCGTGAGTTTCAAAACAGCTGCAAGAGAATATTTGGTGCTTGAAGAAGTAGCTTCCTTTATATCTTTATGATCAATAATACGACATGAAGTAAAAATGTTACGCGGAACCTTAATGTATCTGCATTCGATGAGGAATGGTTGAGTTCTTCCACTAGTAAATAGGGGGATGCCTGTTGGTAGAGCCTTTCGAACTGAAACTTTGACACAAACTTTAACATTCTTATTGATAGGGTGATTTCCATAAGGTTCTTGAGCTTCATTTATTTCACATGCACATCTTGAAAGTGATCTTTTGAGAATCTTCAAACTCAGTACACTCTTTAGGGATATTGCATAAGATAAACCACTTAAGTTCTTCAGCAAAGGAAATTTGATAGTTTGCTGGCCAACCAGTTGGAGGAACCACTCTAAGAATTAAGAAATACCCACAAGCAAACCAAGGTCGTTGTTCATTAACTCTATTGAAGTCTTCTTCTACTAGAAACCTTATGAGAACTCTATTTTTGATACCACTGGAAGTGGTAACTGTAGGAGTTTGAGCAAGAGGCCATTGATTACAAATGTATAAACAAATGAAAGAAGTATGTATAAGAGTTTCACTGCATAGATACCCAACCATACACCACTTCCAGTTATTACCATATTCAGCTAATATAATAGTCTTATCAATAAACATCGGTTCAGAGAGAGTTGAAGGTAAAGTTAGTTTTTCAGCCATTTGAGGAGATAGATACAAATGAGAAGGAAAGGATGAAGGAGTATCATGATAGGATGCGTCGCAGGAGGTGTGAAGATGAAAGAGCCAATCCAAGGATTTTTTCCAGAACCATGGGTGAAAGAGAGTCAAGTGATGGCGATGAAGATGAAGTTAGTGATGAGAGTTCATCATCAGATGATAGTCACGTTTCTCATGCATCACTTAGTATGATGAGGAGAAAAACTGGAGCAACGATTTAGAGGACTTTTAGAGGTCCCTCTTGGGGTATCGAATGCAGCCAAATTTTCAGGCTTTGAAAAGAGTTTGAAGATGATCAACAAGTTTTTTCCAAACTGGATTTCTCGATACTTGCTCTTTTTCGTTTTGGTCTTGGTGTTGGTGATGGTGTTGGTAATGCTGAGCTTCTTATTTTTCTCTTGTCGGTCGGATTTTTTTTTTAGCTTTGTTGGTATTTTGTTGTTGATATGTCGTGGTACTTTTCTAAGGACTAGTAAAGTGTTTGTGGTTGGTAAGTTTAATAGTATTTAATTGTGATTGAGGGCTATGAACCTCTGGGATTTCCAAACTTAGAAGGAACTGATGATGTTTTCTTTTGTTTACTTAATCATTCTTGGAATGAAAATATGTAATGTAAATATGATGGATAGTACTTGTGTGGTGATTTTAGGGGTAATAGTATCTGTTTTTCCTTCTGTTAACTTCAATAGAATTGCAAGTTGTAGTATAGTTGAAATAATTGATAACAAATTGATGAGATAAATTAGGAAACCAACGATAAACACTATCAAAAGCTTGAAAGGTTTAGAGTATGTGTTCGTGAAGGAATTTAGGAGTTGTATTAGAAAAAAACTAACAAAACTATCAAGAAACTAAAGACATCCTACGTCATGCTGATTTAATAGAGCTTCTCTTTCCTAATGAGCTAAGCTTTTGGCACGCTACATTACCTTCAAGATCGTTCTAGGGTTTCTTTTCACTAAGGAGAATGGAAGCTGCAATGTAAAATGAAAGGAAAAAATCCTCAAGTCTTGGTCTTGTTTATATAGAGGGACTGTGCTGGTCTGCCAGTACAGACTGCATTCCTATTTTTTTACACTATGTTGGTCTGCCAGTACAGACTGCCTTCCTATTTTTTTATACTATGCTGGTCCGGAAGTACAGACTGCAAAAGTATTTTTTATCACTATTAGAATGGTAACTTACAATTTTTATTTGAATTATAATTTTAAAAATAATTAGGTATCACCTAGGCCTACGGCCAAGCCTCAACCTCTTTGTTCGATTTGTGTTGCATGGCCTTTTTGTTTGTCTAACATGTAGGTTTGTTTAGATAAAGCAAATTAAATATAATAATTTCTAATTTTTACCCTGTGTCTATGAAAATTAATATGGTAGGCTTTGTTTATATATAACAAATTAACATCTCGACTTTTAATTTTTTTGATATGGTGTATGAAAATTAGTACATTTTGGGTAAAAGATACCATTAATGGACCCCATCAAACTAAGAACATATAGAGTTTCACTTGGAAAAGTAACAATTAGTTTTAATACACTTGGGTAAAAAAACACATGTTATTATATGATAAACAAATATTTATTTGGAAATGTTCATAGTATTCATAAGATTTCTACTTCTGTTGTTATGTGTGTAAAAGTTATAAAGCATGTTTTGTACAATTTTTAAAAACGACTTTCAAAAATCATTTTATACTGTTTCTAAAGCATATCATTTTTTCTTGTTTTCGTTTTCCATTAGACTTGAAAATGGTTCTTGGTGTGAAATTTTAAAAACAGTTTTGGAAAATATATTTTCTAAGAAGAAAACTTAGTTATAAATTATAACCAACACCAATTCATACTTGCCAACTCCATCAAATACTTCAAAACTGATTATATTTTCTGTATAATTAGTGGATCTAATGCAAGATGAATTTTTTATAACTATTAATTTTTAATATCACTTTAGTTATTTTACCAAACAGTTCATGCGCATTACAAATATTCCATTTATTTGATCAGAAAAGTGATTGTCATAATATTATGACCATAAAGTCTCTTAAAAATCTCACAAAACAAATAATACTCATAATCAAGTTGGCTTAATTCTCAACAACAACTGATCAATATGGTATAGGCAACGATAATGGGATTAATTCCCTTATCAGTTTCATCCTCTTATACAACATGAAAGCAAAGGAACAACATCTTTTGGAAATTGAAGTGAACAGAAGATTGAATGTTTGAAAAGAAAAATTAACCATGCAAGAGAGTTTTGAAGAGATCACACCTCCATCTCTTTTACCATAGCTCATACCTTTCATTTGAAAGAAGAAAGAAAAAAAAAACAAAGAAAGAAAGAAAGAAAATGATAATATGTTGTTTTCATATTTTTCGTTTTTATAAACTGAAAACAATGGAGAATTTTTTTTAAGAAACATGTTTACCAAACGTGTTTCATTCCATTTTCCATTTTAAAAATAGAAAACGGTTTTGAAAACCATGACAAACATGGTCTTAGGTTTTGTTTGTCACAGTTCTTATAAATCATATTGGTCATAAATGTCGACTAATTTCAACATAAAATGGACTTAATGATTTGATGAAAAATATTCATTAAAAGTGAACTCATCAAGTTGGGTGTTTCTCTTTTACGTGTAAAGAAAGTTTTAGTAGAATATTTTGACATGGATTGATTACGATCTAATAAACAAACTTCAACATGAAAAACCTCTGGTTCTGAGTTTGTTAAATGTTCGAAAAATTTGTATCAACTTTATTAAACCAACTTCTACCACTGTACGTCATGAAAAGTCTAAAGTGAACCAAAAAAAGTTAATCCGTGTCATTAGAAAGCAACACCAAACTAATTCATAGAGCAATTACAAAAACACTATAAGAAGAAAAGATAGTAATTGGGCGGCTGTCATTTGACATCAGTAAAACACACCTATAGATCAATTTCTTCATAAATTTAAAATATAAATGTAATTATTGTTAGTGTTACAAATATTTTTATCAAACATAATTGACTTATCAAAAGAGTGCACCTTCTATTTAGTTTGCACATAGCTAACGATGCTTAATTAAAGTCAAGTTGATTTATGATGCGTAGTTCACTACCTCACATCCCAAATGGTTAAATCAAGTCGATGAAACTTAAAACTATTCAATCAAATTAGAAACACTAGCGTGAAACCAAGATAGTCTTAGTATTACATTAGTATTTGAATCTAAGAAGCAAACTACAAAAATCAAGGAATAAAAGGTACCTTGGTTTACCACCACCACATTGAGATAATAATGAGATGAATGAATTATCTTCTAAAGAATACCCAATTATCCTTAGTGATTAAGATGTCCCTGCATCCAACATCATAATTCGGTTATCATCAATAGTACAGAACAATACGAGTTCAAGGAAATTATTGGAACAATTTACATGCATCATGTTTCCATGATACATTAATTAGCCAAATGTAAAAATATTAACAAATCCCCTAAGAATTATTTTAAAAGTCAAACAAACATAATCATTATGGTGATGCAAGGATCATCATTGTATAGCTTTTACATGTCAGAAAGTTATCTTGAAAATGTATTGAAAGTCAAGTTCAATTAGGTGATATTATAGTCCGAAAGAATTTGGTTACACAACATTTATCTCAGAAAATATCTCCATAAAAAATCGAGCACAATTTCTAACATTTATCTCCATAAAAAGTGTCCATCATGATACTAATGTTTGGTTATGTTTTTAAATTATAAGTTTGAAATGAGAACTACAAAAGTTACTTTTATAATGGAACTTCTTAATTAAATAGATTATCACCTTATTCGTTTCCCTACTACTACAAAATCAGTGATACCCGCAACTAACTTCAAAGCCGCTAAAATTCGTTTCCCTGCTGTGCTATAATATCAGTGATATCCCAAACTAACTTCAACTAAAATCCCTAAATTTCAATTTATAGTAAAGTTGTACATTAACCTCTACTTCGATCTTCTTAATTTTAGTTGGTGAAAGTGATTTAACGCTTCTACAGGTCTCAAAAGTTAGGATTTCTTTTAACGGAGAAAAAATAATGATCAATGGATAAAGAATAGAAGATGAGTGGGAGAAAAGGCAGAAGTTTGAGAGAAAGATTTAATAATTATACAATATCAATGTCACGTTTCTATTCAATTATCGATTATTGATGATCATTCTTCAAAAAATAAATATCTTACTAAACATCAATTTAGGAAGAGAATTAGTTTTCAACATTTGGATACATGGGGTCAGAATGGATAGTTAAATAGTCGGACTGAGAGTCTGAGACACTAGTATAACGGCCTAGTTGTCCTTCGTCCGAGCATAAGTATATATGATTGGATTGAGTTATCTGGGCTGACGCATAATCTTGATTGGTTGCATAATTCCATACTTCACCATCTGGAGATAACGTCGATTACATGTCTCTCCATTAGTTAAACATTAATGTATGTACCCATCTTGATAAACCCAATTTTAAAGGGCAATTAATAGACCAATTGAACCAACGAAGGAAGGAAAACCCAAGTTGATCTCTACCTCAGAGTAGTAATTAAACATGGACATTCTTGCTGGTACCTTAAAATCTTCTATGCTTATTTCCTGCTGCTTCTACTTCTTCTATGTAGTTGGCATCAAAGAGAGAGTAATGGAGAAAAAATTTCTCAGACAAACCGAACGAGAACGACAGAGAAAAACCGAAAAGAAAAAACCCAAGGAAATAAAAATTCAACGACGTCAGCACCACATCATCGGTTGGTTTGACTTGGTGGGCTGAATAGAATTATTGAATTTTTTGTTATTTCATTGAAATCTATTGAGCAGTCATCAAAGAAATCCAAAGATTTCTAGTTTGCTGGTTAGAAGGACAAGGTTAGGTTTGAGTTTTTCTACATAGACGGACATAATCGGTTGTCCGTCTCTCTTTTTTTCAGGTTTGTTTATTTCTTTCCAATTTACCCTTAACCATAGTTAACAGAGCCAACCATAGTTACTCTTTAAATCGGTTTGTAAGATGGAAAGTTTATATGACCCGTATCTAGTTATGGGTACTATACATTGAAAATTTAAAAATTTTGTCTAACAGAAGCCTGCTTACCCTAGGTATTTTTCAGAGAGCAACCGATCTAGCAATTGATGGAGAAATCTTAGTTCACTTCTATAGTGATATTGTATATACGAAGATAGCAGAAAAGTGGATCCCTTGCGATTGCTACAGTTTCCAGATTTCAAATTGGGATTTGCATGTAGTTGCAGATTTTAGCAAAGTTTATTAACTGTGAGTTGATGAATCCACTGAAGGAAACATTTCTAGTGTGGAGGAAATATATTCTTACTTCATTTCAAAGCCTTAATCACACGGGCAATAATAAGCTAATGTTCTCAAATCCTCAATAATTTGTTGGTTTTAGAAATCAAAAACCCGATAGGAGTAATGCCTCAAATCTATTTATTTTTTTGGTGAATACAATAATGCCTCAAATCCAATTACATATTAAAATTGGTTCAATGCATGACGTTAACCAAGGGGATTTACTGAGAATTTTTCAGACTGAATTGGGTTTTTGTGTGAGAATTTACATAGGTATTTTTTAACTGAAGTATCAGTGAGAAATCGTCCAAATAAATAAAATTGTTGATGTTGTTTTTGGACAGTAAACTAAGAAGAATCATGACAATGTTTTAGGAGTTCATTTGAACAAGGAATTGATTGTACAAATTTGATGATGATTTGGTAGTTTTTGATCATGTTTTTGCCGCAAGGAAACAGTTGAAAAATATAGCTTGCTTCCGTTGAGATACGCGGTTTTAGGGAGAGGAATGGCTGCGATTTTCTATGTTTTATACCTTGTATGTATATGACTAGAATATTTGATTTCCTACCCAATTCGAATTTTATAGAGAATGAGAAGGTAAAAAGGGCTTAAAATACAACATTTAGGATACCTCGTCACTACAAGTTTCAAAGCGTTTGATAAAAAAGCCGAAAGCAGAGAAAGACGGTAAAAGTTTGTACGACATTGTTTACTTGTTTTAGCAATAATATGGGTTATCTGTTGGTAGGTTTGATATTTCTAAATAGCATGATGCTTGTGTACAAGATTAATTTTAATTTAATGGGTTTGATCGATTGATGCATTTTGTGGTGGCTTGATTGTGTTATAGAATAATTAAAGTGGGATTGTTGCTCCAGGGGTTTCCAAAATATAATTATTTACTCCCTCCGTTACTTTTTAATAAGTCAGTTTCTTTTTTTGAGAAAATCAAGGAAATTAAGAGAATTAATTATTGAAAGTGGTCCTCTAGACACTTGTCAATAAAAGAAGTGAAGTGAAATGGTCTTCATGACACTTGTTAGCCAAAGAAATAAGTGAAATGATCCACATAACACTTGTCATCAAAAGAAATTAAAATAAAAGTGGTCCCAAAAAATTAAATTAACATTTGACTTTCCCAATTAGGAAACTGGCCTATTTTTTTGAAATATTTATTTTTAAAAACTGGCCTATTAAAAAGTAACGGAGGGAGTATAATATTCCATCATGATATTGTTAGTGACTTAGCTATCTTTTATTGCCAAGCTTAATACCGCCAAGATTACATATACAAGATAAAGCTATCTATATCATTGTGGCTATGGAGTATTTGGTTCTTCGTAGCTAGGACACTACAGTTATAGACTGAACATAAGTTATAGTATTGAACTTGCTTTTCTTGTTTCATGTAGTTAACAATGTCAAGGTCGGTGGTTCCAAGTTCTATGTTTTTCTTGTTTCATGTAGTCACTCTGGAACTATAAAAATATATGCTGAAAATGATGTGTTGTTATCTGTAGATTTGTTCATAATTGTCTCACGGTTTTAAAAATCGGAAAATGGATCATTTGTCCAAATATTTTTAAAACATGGTTCAAATGGACGAGTAAAATTATTATGGGTGAAATGGACACCAAAAAAATAGCAAAACTTATAAAATAGCAGGATGAAACTGGATGCATCCTGATGTAAATTAAAAATAAAAAAAGTATTTGAAAATAAGTATAATGAAACTGTTTACATCCTGACTATTTTTACATTTTTGTACATTTAAACAGTATCAAAATCTAAATGTCCTTTTCATCCAGGAATTGTTGATTTTGGTCTTTTTAACCAATTTTGTGTTTAAAAAGCAACTACTACTATTTTACAACCGTGGAATCTGAGTTCCTACTAACGAATGCATTTTCGGTCATTTCTTTTAACTTTTACTAATGCAATATTTTTATTAATGTATCTAGTTGTATCCTTTTCTATTGCAGTGAATTCTAATTTGGAGTCGTTGGTCATCAAGTAAAGTTGTGATGGTAATTGAGAGGAAGTGAGAGGAGGAGAGAAGTTTTTACAAAACACAAAATTGGTTAAAAAGACCAAAATAAACGATTTCTGAGTGAAAAAGACATTTAGATTTTGATACTGTTTAAATGGACAAAAATATAAAAATAGCCAGGATGTAACCAGTTTCATCTTACCCATTTTCAAATACTTTTTCTTATTTTAATTTACATCAGGATGCATCTAGTTTCATCCTCGCTATTTTTTAAGTTTAAACCGGGATGAATCCAGTTTCATCCTTGCAAAAAAAAATTTGTCCATTTCACCCATATTAATTTTTACTCGTCCATATGAATCATGTTTTAATTTTTTTTTGACAAATGACCCATTTTTCGTTTACAAAAGGGGTGTCAAGGATTACAGAGAGTTATGGTGCGAGTCTATTTAGTCAACCTAGGTCTAGTCAAGTCACGTTTCACAATCTACACGGTCGCTACAGGGTGGAAAATGCAACTTGCAGTACATCCTCAAGTGGCACTTACATTTGTTTATATCGAGGTTTGGTGATAATTATAAGTAACATTAATGCACCGGGAAGGTATTGGCGTGGTAGTGGCATTTGCGAATATTGTCTCTCGCTTTGTAACGGAGTACATGATTAAAACAAAAAGCGAAGTTGAAATATCAAAGTGAAAATTATTAGATGTTACTTGCATAGGAGTAAAATTTTGATTATCGTTCATAAAATATTGTGAGCCTCTTAATTAAATCATCTATCCAATGTTCCTCTTCTTCTATATGATCCATAGAATGGAAGAAAAAAAATTATTATTGGTGTGGTAGTCAAGGATTATGAGGTTTACCATTCGACATGAGATCATAAGCTTTCTCGGATATGTGCCGTAAAATTTGTCCCACGGCCTAAAATTTTAAGGAATCACTTCCTTAACAACAGTTCTACACGAATCAATGTATAAAAAAAAGAAAAAAAACGACAGATGCAGTTTTGATTATCGTTCATAAAATATTGTGAGCCTCTTAATTAAATCATCTATCCAATGTTCCTCTTCTTCTATATGATCCATAGAATGGAAGAAAAAAAATCAAATACATTGCCATCACAACTGTTTTTCATCGCAAGAACTATGACGTGTTTCCTATCCTTTTCTACAATTTTTAGATATGCATTAGATATGATAGTTAAAAGGGGGAAAACCACTTTTATTAAAGGGAAAACTGGCTTTTGTCAAATATATTTGACTTTGGGTGGATTTAAAATTATGCTTCCTCCTCATCAATAATCGCTTCCCTGTATAACCTTTTACCCGAATACGTAAAACCCTAACAATTAAATACGTTCACTTGATCCCATGATACCGAAGCGAGTGGAAGAAAATGATCTTAACTATACTAGATCCTCAACAAGCAGAGATGATTAATAGTCCGAAGTGAAAATATATAGTAACTTATTACGCAGTACATATGCATTCGATTGATCAGGAATCCAGGATCACGACCAAAATGATCTCATAGTTTTATTTTTATACTGGTTCATCTTTCTTTCCCCTTTATATAGCATGGATTAGCTTACCTCTTCAATTCGTTTGTTTGCTTGCATATACAATAATTTTTTGTTTGCATATACAGCTTCCATTTTTATGTTTCCAGCTGCAGATTACTTATATATTTGTCCAATGGATCTTACTTTGGACTTAGTTGATTCTTTCCACAACTAATTATTTTATGTGATTAGGTGTTCGATTCTAAACTAGCAGTTCGTGATGGCAATGCTAGAAACAGAAAGTGTTTCCCTGACAACCCTATTCAAAAAGAAATTACAGATTATGAAACAAGGAATATTAGGCTAATGTTCTTTATCGTCTGTGCTTTAATTGAATTTCGAATGGAGGTTTAATAATTACAGTTTCCGTTAGGTTAATGTTGATGTATAGGCACTCTAGATATCGGGTAAAGGGATAAAGGAAATTAAACTCCGGCAATGAGTTTTGATCGGGAAAGCTAATTCTTAAATTTACCCCATGTTGACCCCAAGTCAACAAGACTACACCATAGTCAGCTTTCCCTTTAATAAAACTGGCTTTCCCCCTGTTAATTAATTATCTTCATGCATCTGGAATGAATGTTGAGCTTATGTTTATATATTTTTTTCATTTTAAGTGAGCCCATTTTAGCTTAGTCTTCTACTACTACTTTTTTTTTTGGTAAAGGTCCTTTGAGTTTGTAACTAAACAGCATAGTAATGATAAATTAAGACCTTTAATTGATATAAGCCCTGTATGAATAGTTTGAATATGAATAGACTGAGAGTCACACCACCAAATATTGTGACCGCAAGTCTGATCATTCGCAAATCCAATGCAATTTCTTGCAGTTCCTTATTCAATAAACTTCTTTCATTGTCGATTATTACGAAATAGCTAGCTAGTTAAAATTATCTCTTCTGAAGTAATAACTTCGTATTAGCTGAAAATTATATTTGATAATGTAAAGAAATGTAAAGACAGAACAATAGGAGTCTATAAATAACGTTGGACAGATCATGCAGGTCCACATACTACTACTAATTATACTTAAAAACTAGTTTGGTGATATAGCTAGCCCTGCACCTACAGCTGATGACCATCCGTTTTTCATACATGCAAGAAGGAAGTCCACCAGTGCCTTGCAATAATTCAACGGCATTCCAACAAGGCGCTATGCTTTCTGCTTCCTCATTACTCGTACAGGAACCTAAACCAAGCCACACGCCGTTGTTCTTTCAAAAGATTCTTTTCAGCTCGAATATACTTTGACAGGGCATCTTTATAGTCCTCCATTGCCTTGCAGATATCTTCTGTTCCAGTTGGCGGCCTCTCTTTTCATGCCTTGAATATTGCGAACTTATTAGTGTAATTTTCTTTAGTTTTTTTTTTTTTTTTTTTTTTTTTTTTTTTTTTATCATAAAAGCTAAATCATTACTTAAAGGAAACAGTTACATAGAGTTGTCCAACTCAAGAATTGAGTGGATACATCTTGGTGGATTAACAGACCACACTTGATTACATTCACATCTTTTGGCATATTTGGCTAACCCATCAGCCGCTTCATTGCCTGTCCTAGGAAAAAAGTACAACTGATATTACTACTAGCTTCAACTAATCTACTAATATCCTAAAGGAGGTTGTGATCCTGCCAAGAGGAATTACCAAAATTTGAAGTTACAGCTTCAATAACAGTCTTACAATCTCCTTCAATGATAACATTCTTCCAATTTCTACTTCTAACCCATTCCACTGTTTCTAGCAGAGCTAAACCTTCTCCCTGCTTTGCATCTCTAGCTTTAGCGACTTTCACATGGCCTCCACAAATCTTCATGCACAGTCTCTTAAAATTAGTCCAATACCACATGTATTTGTATCCTTATTAAAAGCAGCATCAAAATTTATTTTTCACCAATTTTCAGGTGGTTTTTTCCACTTATTCTTAGGTTTACTATTATTGTTTCTACTTATAGGATTAGTCTCACTGCCTAGTATGTTGTATTTCATGCATAATTGCCTAATGCTTATTATGATGCTGTTAGGATGTGAAACTTTTTCCTCAAAAACTGTTATGCATCTGGATTTCCAAATCTGCCACATAATGACAGTGGCTAAAAGGATATTATTCTCATTTTTGAAGCAGGTGATGCTCTGAGCTTGGTTCCAAGATTTTATCCACTCTTGCGGAGAGTTAAATTGTTGTTGGGAGTCCATTGCTTCTGGTAGAAGGAAAAACCAAATGGCTTTTGCTAGGTTGCATTGTAGAAGGATGTGCATGTCTGTCTCTGGTTGTTGTTTGCAGAACGGGAAACTATAATCTTCTAGCTGCATGTGTCTCCCCAATCTGGTTCTTGTTTGCAGAATGTCTTTGAAGCATCTCCAGATGAATAAATTCAGCTTGTATGGAAGTTTTAAGTGCCATTGTGTGTTTTCTTGCTGAATCAAGCTTTTAACTGTATCATTATTGTCAGAGAATTGTGCTGCATTTGAGAGCTGAGAGTGGTGAACCCATGGAATCCAATTGTGTCTCCATATTTTAACTCTAGAACCATCCCCCACACTCCAGATGTAATACTTCTTGAAAATTTTAAGTCCTCTATGTATACTTTTCCATATCCAAGAACCATTTGAAGTAATTTTATCACTTAGAGGGTCTTTGTTGTGGAAGTACTTTGCTATTAGAATTCTTGCACAAAAAGAGTTCTGATCTGTGATCATTTTCCATGCTAGTTTTGCTAACAGAGCATCATTGAATTTTTTTGGTGTTTTTGAAGCCCAAGCCACCCATTCTTTTTGGTTTACAAACTGCTCCCCAGGAAATTGGATTCATGCCTTCTTTATTTTCTTTCCTCCACCAATATATTCTTTGTACTCTATCAATAGAATCAGTGACATGCTTTGGCATTTTGAAGCAACCCATTTGGAAATTTGCCATTGTACTTAGAACTGATTGAACTTGAGTAGATCTTCCAGCTTGATCGACAATTTTTCCTTGCCAAGTGCTCACCTTATTTTGTACTTTTTCTTCAATTGGTTTGAAACTCTCTTTCTTGTTTTTTCCCAAGAACATGGTATCCCAAGGTATTTTTCATTTAAGCCCATAGTCTTCATTTGGAGGATACTAGTGATGTGTTCACTTCTCTATAGTTGCATATGCTTGTTGAAGAATACACTGGACTTATTGAAATTCACTACCTGACCAGTAGCATTGCTAAACTTGGTGATGATGTCTAGGAGATTTTTAATATCTTGCTCTTTTCCTTTGCAAAATAGGAGTCATCGGCAAACAGCAAGTGATTGATGCTGGGACTATGTTGACTTGGTTTTATCCCTTGTATTTTCTTTAAGCTTTCAGCCTTGCACATCATTCTTGAGAATCCTTCCATGAAGAGTATGAAGAGATATGGTGAAATTAGATATCCTTTCCTTAAACCCCTTGAGGGGATGAAGGGTTGGAAAGAAGAACCATTAAGAAGTACTGAAACTGAGGTAGTTCGAATACATTGACTTATCATTTGACACCATTTGTTGCAGAAGCCAAGCTGTTTCATAATATCCAATAAAAACTTCCACTCAATCCTATCAAATTCTTTTGACATGTCCAGCTTGATACCCACTTCCCCAAATTTACTTCTGCTTTTCTTCATATGGTCAACAATTTCATGAGCTATTATAGTTTTATCAGAGATGTTCCTGTTTGGGACATAAGCTGCTTGAAAGGGTTTGGGACTTAGCTAGTGACAACAGTTCTTGTAGATGACCCACCTGCTGGTCTGATATTTCTTCAAATGATGACTTCTTTTTTTTTTCTTTAGACGAAGGATTATAGATGGCAGTCTCACTGCCGCAACCTTCTTCAGCAGTACTCCTCTTGTTTGCATCTTTTGGGGAGTCTTTGCTCTTCATTTGTATTAAGGAAAGTGATATATTAGGAAATGTCGTAATACTTTCCAAGACCGTAGTGGTCAGTCTATGGAAAGTATTGTCCATGTAAGTCACTAATTTGAGACCGATAAGGTAAGTGATATATTAGGAAAGTGTGGTAATATATTAGGAAAGGATTGTCCATGTAAGTCATGAATTTGAGACTTATAAGGAAAGTCTCAAATCTGTGTCTTAGGAATGTTTTAAGTCTCAAGTTATCGGTCATGTATAAATATCTATGGAATACTATGAATAAAGATAAGAAAAGAATTTACCAAAGTTTTAACATGGCATCACGAGCCAGTTGAAAACCGAAAAAAATCATCATTAAGAATGGGTGGTGATGGAGAATCAAGCAAAGACAAGAATATAGATTATGATACGCAAAAGAAGAATCCAGTATATCACCTAGGATCAAGTGATGGTCCAGGTATAATTATCACACCGGTTGTTCTAAAAGGACATAACTATGATGAATGGGCTAGAGCCATAAGAAGATCATTAATAGCTAAGAGGAAGTTTGGTTTCATTGATGGAACAATCCAAGAACCTAAAGAAAGTGAACAGTTAGAAGAATGGGTGGAAATTCAGTCAATGCTTGTCTCTTGGATCAGCAACACATTGGAGCCATCACTCAGATCGAGTTTGGGAGACTATGATAATGCCAACTTATTATGGAACCACTTGAAGAGACGGTTTTGTGTTGTAAGTGGAACACGGACATGCCAGCTAAAGACATCTTTAAGTGAGTGTAAACAAAAACAAACAGAAAGTGTGGCTGCTTATTTTGGAAGATTGAATAAGATATGGGATGAGATGATCACATATATGAAGGTACCAACGTGTAAGTGTGGCAAGTGCGAGTGTGATATTGCAACACAGGTTAGTACTTTGAGAGAAGAAGATTTACTACATTATTTCTTAATTGGACTAGATGCTGTCTATGGTTCCTTGCGTGAACAATTGTTGGCAAGAGATCCACTGCCTTCAATAGATGTAGCATATCAAACAATGATAAACTCGGAACGTCTCAGAAGAGAGATGTAGCTGCCACACCGGAAGTTCATGACAATGTGATGGCGTTCAAGGTACAATCTGATCAACGTACTTCAATAACACTTATGATCCTAATAAATATTGCAAGCACTGTAGCAGACAAGGACACTCGGATGAAGGTTGTTTTCAGCTTATTGGATACCCTGAATGGTGGGGAGATAAACCTAGAAGTGGAAGAGGATATGGTCGAGGTGGAAGAACCGGTGGTAGAGGTCGTGGTGGATTTGCGAATGGCAGAGGAGGTAGAGGACAAGGAACGAGCAATCAGTTCGAGCACATAATCTAAATATATCAGAGACAAAGCAGTCAAATGGTCATATTCTCAGACGGCTCAGATTTGATGGGAGTAACCGCAACACAACTCAGACAGGTGCTTGAGTTTTTGAATGCAAAGAAAAATACGTCCCAACTTCAAGGTAAGCAAACTAAACCAATTGGATTATTGACACGGGAGCTACAAATCATGTCACGTGTAGAAGAGATGACATGATTGATGTGAAAGATATTGTGAAGTGTACTGTTGGACTCCCAGATGGAAAATATGCACAATCTGAGAAAATAGGGACTATTATTCTGCAGGGCGGTTTGAGACTTGATAATGTGCTTTATGTGCCTCAAATAACTTGTAACCTAATTTCAGTCACACAACTTATTGATGAATTAGTATGTACGGTACAATGTACTAACAGTTTATGTCTTATACAGGACCGGTTGACGAGGAAGGTGATTGGAATGGGTGAACGACAAGGTGGACTGTATATTTTCTGTGGTGTGCCTCAAGTTGAAGTTATGGCAGTCAGTGGAGAATCATACGAGATGTGGCATCGACGAATGGGACATCCATCAGAAAAAGTATTGCAAAGGTTGCCGGGTGTGAGTAGATTGAAGAAGCATAATGAAGTTTGTGACATTTTTCCAAGAGCGAAACAACATAGGAGTAGCTTTGCTAGTAGTCTAAGTAAATCCAGTTGTATTTTTGAGTTGATTCATATAGATTTATGGGGTCCTTATAGGGCTACATCGTCTTGTGGAGCACAATATTTTTTAACAATAGTATATGATTTTTCAAGAGGTGTGTGGATTCATTTACTTCAAAATAAAACGGCAGTTGAACGAACGTTTCTTGATTTTATTGCTCTTGTGAAACGACAATTTGATAAAGATATCAAAATTGTTAGAAGTGATAATGGTGCCGAGTTTAATTCATTGCGTGGATATTTTAAGACTAATGGGATAGTTTTTGAAACATCGTGTGTAGGCACTCCGCAACAAAATGGAAGAGTGGAGAGAAAGCATCAACATATATTGAATGTGGCAAGGGCTTTGAGATTTCAAGCCAACTTGCCAATACGGTTTTGGGGAGAATGCGCATTGACAGCTGCGTATTTGATTAATCGTACTCCTACACCTATTCTGGAAAATAAAACGCCGTATGAAATATTGTTTGGAAAGCAACATCCGTATAGTTAGTTGAAAGTGTTTGGATGCCTGTGTTATGTGCATGATCAACGTAATAAAGGGGATAAATTTGCAAGTAGAGGAAGGAGGTGTGTTTTTCTTGGATATCCGTTTGGTAAAAAGACATGGCAAGTATATGACTTGGATGAAAGAAAATTTCTAGTGTCAAGAGACGTCCAGTTTTGTGCGAATAGTTTCCCATATAAGAATGAAACATATGTGTTGCAGCAGCCAACAGTTTCGACTCGCACAGAGAGTGATCAGCCTGGTCATTCTATTGAGACCGAGGTGACTGGTGTATCAGCTGAGACTGATCAGTTGAATCCAGAGTTTGAATGGAGTGATGATGAAGATGTAACAGTGACAGCAGGAGAAAGTGTGGCAGTACCAGGCGTAACAGCAACAGCAGGAGACGCTGTAGGCATACCAGGCGTAACTGCGACAACAGGAGAAGGTGTAGCAGTTCAAGATGTGACTGCGACAACAGGAGAAGGTGTAGCTGTTCAAGATGTGACCGCGACTGAAGGAGAACGTGTAGCAGTTCACGGGAGATCTGCTGAACTTATGAGTCCGGGCATTGATGTTGCAGTAGAAGGTGATATGGGTAAAGGAAAGCGTACGAAAATTCCGTCAAGTAGGCTTAAGGGATTTGTGACGCACACCATTAGAGAAAATAGTCCATCTCATCTTCATCCATCACAATCATTCTCCTCAGGTACGCCGTATCCTTTTACATATTATGTTAGTTGTGATAAATTTTCTACACCGTATAAGAAATTTCTTGCAGCTATAACTGCGGGTTCTGCACCTCGCAACTTTAAAGAAGCAATGAAACATCCAGGATGGCGGAAAGCCATGGAAGAAGAAATACGAGCACTAGAAAAACAAGATACCTGGGCTTTGCAAGAATTGCCGGAAGGCAAGAGAGCACTAGGAAGTAAATGGATATATACAGAGAAGTATGATGAAAATGGGAATTTGGTTCGTTTGAAAGCAAGATTGGTGATCTTTGGAAATCATCAGGTGGAAGGCTTAGATTACAAAGAGACCTTTGCACCTGTAGCAAAAATGACAACAGTGCGCACTTTTCTAGCTGTTGCAGCTGTTAAAAATTGGGAAGTACATCAGATGGATGTACACAATGCGTTTCTACATGGAGATTTGGAGGAAGAGGTGTATATGAAAATACCACCTAGATTTGCGAAAGGTAATCCTAATATGGTATGTAGAATGAAGAAATCGTTGTATGGTTTGAAACAGGCTCCACGTTGTTGGTTTGCAAAACTATCAACAGCTTTGAAGAATTATGGTTTTCGGCAATCTTATTCAGACTATTCTCTCTTCACTATGATCAAAGGAAAGATGCAACTAAATGTTTTGGTGTATGTGGATGATTTGATTGTTGCAGGAAATAATATAGTGGAGCTAAATAAATTTAAAACATATTTGGGGCAGTGTTTCAAGATGAAAGATTTGGGAAAATTAAAATATTTTCTGGGCTTGGAGATAGCTCGCAGTAAGCAAGGCATTTATGTTTGTCAACGGAAATATGCATTGGACATTATTATGGAGACGGGGTTATTAGGAGAAAAACCAGCAGAGTTTCCAATGGAAACTAATCATCGTCTAGCTTTGGCAACAGGGCCGTTACTGAGTGATGCAGAAAGGTATCGACGACTGATCGGAAGATTGATTTATCTGGCTGTGACTAGACCGGATCTAGCTTATTTTGTGCATATTTTGTCACAGTTTATGCAGCATCCAAGACAAGAACATTGGGAAGCTGCACTTCGGGTAGTTAGATATTTGAAAAAGAATCCTGGACAAGGAATTTTGTTGCGCTCTGATAGTAGTCTAAGTTTAAAAGGCTGGTGTGATTCAGATTGGGAAAGATGTCCTTTGACTAGACGATCGTTGACAGGATGGTTTGTGCTTCTTGGAGATTCACCAGTATCTTGGAAGACCAAAAAGAAGTACACAGTTTCTCGGAGTTCAGCTGAAGCAGAATACAGATCTATGGTTGCAACTACTTGTGAATTGAAGTGGTTGAAGCAATTACTAAGTGATTTGGGAGTTTGTCATACACAGGGAATAAGTCTTCTTTGTGATAGTCAGTCGGCATTGTATATTGCTCAGAATCCCGTTTTTCATGAAAGAACTAAACATATAGAAGTGGATTGTCATCTCATCAGGGATGCGATAGTACAGAAAATTATTTCTCCCTCTTATACGCCTACGGGGTTGCAGTTGGCGGATATCTTCACCAAATCATTAGGCCGAGTTCAGTTTCAAGGTCTTTTGTCCAAGATGGGCATTTGTGACCTGCATGCTCCGTCTTGAGGGGGGTATTAAGGAAAGTGATATATTAGGAAATGTCGTAATACTTTCCAAGACCGTAGTGGTCAGTCTATGGAAAGTATTGTCCATGTAAGTCACTAATTTGAGACCGATAAGGTAAGTGATATATTAGGAAAGTCTGGTAATATATTAGGAAAGGATTGTCCATGTAAGTCATGAATTTGAGACTTATAAGGAAAGTCTCAAATCCGTGTCTTAGGAATGTTTTAAGTCTCAAGTTATCGGTCATGTATAAATATCTATGGAATACTATGAATAAAGATAAGAAAAGAATTTACCAAAGTTTTAACAATTTGAGATGGAGGTTTTCTCTGAATAGTCTTTTTGTTCCTTTTGCGAATTGGTTTCGCGTTTGAAACTTTTGAGGTGTCTTTGCCCTCCATTGGAGAAGCTGATTTTCTTAGAATAGTCTTTTTGTGCCTTTCGCGAATTAGTTTCTTGAGTTGAAGCCCCAACTTTTTTCTCTCTTTCCATTTCTCTCCTCGAACTCTAAGCGATGGATTTAGGGTCTTCTTCATGAAGAAGGAGTTGGAGGAATAAGTATTTAATTTATGGGACGTAAAATTTAAAAAAAAATACAATAGCAAAACGGGAGAACAATAACTAAGCAAATAATTTTGGTAAATCAAATAAGAAGTTGGGTGGAGAATTTTAAAACTTCTTATAGCTTTAAATATGCTTGAATATTTCCTAATAGCATTGAGCACTGGAAAAAACAAATCAAACAAAACTAGGAAACCAACTGTAGAAAAAAGAAATCTACGACACATGGTTATGGACTGTGGAAGGGGATTATGCAATCCAAGCAGTTAATTCAAGACAACTCTCGCATCACGGTTAAGGATGGCAAAAAACAAGCTTTTGGAAGGATAGCTGGTGCACTATTCTCCCTTTGAAAGAAAAGTATCCTCTTCTATGGAGGCTGAGTAGAGCTAAGGACACAACAGTGAATCAAGTTGTAACATGGGCGCATTCGAATTCAGCATGGAATCTTCACTTCAGTCGGGACTTGAGGCTTTCGGAATACAAGAAGCAATTAACTTGGTGGAGGATATAGGAAATCCCGAGCTCCTCACGGCACAAGAGGACAGTAGAACTTGGCTCCCTTCAGATTCAGGTAACTTCTCGACGAAGTCTTGCTATGATGCCCAACTGGTGGCCAATGATACTGATAAACTCATAGATCCAAAATTGATTTGGAATGCTACTGTACCTCCTAAGGTCTCATTTCTCATTTGGTCTACTCTTTGGAATGTCGCACCAACCTTAGATAACTTATCTCGAGGAGGCATGCGAGTGAGGTCTCTGCAATGCGTCTTGTGTAGAGCCAACGACGAAACAATCCATCATGTGCTACTTCACTGTGCATTCTCATATAAGGTGTGGTCATATTTTCTTGGATACTGTAAAGTTGGCTTCGCGATGAATGAGACAACGGAAGGCTGCATTAAGTCATGGAAAAAAAAATCCGAATGCAATTCATAACTTCATATGGAACAACCTTCCTTATGCGATATGGTGGGCTCTATGGATCGAAAGAAATAGAAGGACTTTTCACAGCAAGGATTACGAACCAACTGATGTAATCATAGCTGTTAAATCACTTTTGTTTCAATGGGGACTCCTCTCTCAAGCTTTTAAAGCTTTTAAAGGTTTATATGTAATTTTGCTCCCAGCTAGGTTCTTTTAGCACTGCCAGTCTCTTCGATGACGGAGTGTTTTACTGTATGTTCCGCTGGTGCCTCCTTGGCAGTTTGAATCAATTTTAACTTTTATCAAAAAAACAAAAAAGTAGAAAAGGAAGCATAGGCTAGAAATAGAAAGATGTTGACCGAGTCAAACTGAGTTGACTTTTCCAGTTAGATGTCCCACATTGATGAGTATGGTACAGAACCCTCAACAATATGAAGTTTAGCTCGTTATTTGAATTTTGATTTAATCACCATTGTCATTACTTCAGTGATTTTCGTAATTCAAAAGATGGAACACACAGTGTACTTAATTACATTTCCTTATGACCAACGAAACTTAAAAATAGCTAAGTCCAAACCAACAATGGTCCTTCAACTATATGTCCTTTTTCGTTCCAGCCTCTTAGAACAAGAAGAACCTTCATTTTCAGGTACTATCCAAATCGATCAATATAATCTTAAAACTGGCCGAACTTAAGAATGATTGGGTGACATAATGGCAAGCATATAGCTAGGACAATGACTCGCCATAGCCTACTATTTACGGTAATAAAAACTATTCCCCAAAAATGTAAATCATTAGAGACTTTTCAAGGCTGTGTTTGATAGGAGTTAATTCCATGGAAATAGCGTATTTTCCGTCATTTGATCAAAAATCTGTTTCCATGAAATTGCAATAAAAGTGTGGCCTGAAATATGTTTTAAGCTCAATTCTATGGAATTTCATGGAAAATCTTTCCTTGCCTCCCAGGAAACTGATTCCATGGAAACACTTTCCATGGAATTGTTACCTTCTATGTTATCAAACACAGCCTAAGCAAAGAATTAGATGACGGAAAAAGTATCCCAACTTAAAATGATTGGTTTAGAAAATAGATTTTAAGAGGTTCAATTCAACGTTTCTTACCCACTAGAAATCATAGTTTTTTCCATTCAATGTACAGTCAAACTCACCAACCAACAGTTATGCACAGTATAAATAAGTCATGGAATTCTGGATTCACTTCACTCATAACATAAATTTTTTATCTTTGTAAAATACTCCATATCGAAGTAACGCTTGCAAAAGAGAATGTCTAAGTCATTCATCGATAATGCATGCGACACTATCTTCTTTGTTCTTCTCATTCAGTTTGCTTTTGCTCACAGTAACAGGGTACTCTTAAAGGAGAAACTACCGTGCAAAACTTTTAGACTATACCTTCACGACACCCTTTTTAATGTTACGAATGCAGCTAACGCAACATCATCCGCAGTAACTAATGCCACGGGTATTAGCAACTTTCTGTTTGGAACACTTATAGTCTTTGATAATCCATTAACCCTGGATCAACATATTTTGTCCAGCCCGGTGGCTAGAGCTCAAGGTTTCTTCTTCTATGATATGAAGACTAGATACAACGCTTGGTTTGCATTTTCGGTAATCTTCAATTCTTCTGACTATGTGGGAACTTTGAATCTTATGGGTGCGGATTTGATGAATCAAAAGACCAGAGATATTTCTGTTGTTGGCGGCACTGGTGATTTCTTTATGACAAGAGGGATAGCAACGTTGAAAACTGACGCGGCCCAAGGATTTGCGTATTTTCGTCTCAAAATGGACATCAAACTCTACGAATGTTACTACTAGTCGATCGTTGTTCTGCGCATATAGTTTCATTTTGATTTTCATTTTGCATGCATGATTACTACTAGTTTATCTTATTGTAATTTCTTATGAACAAGTGAGGAGTTCTTTCTTTTTGTTTTGTTCCCCTTCTCTGGTTGTGCTCTGCCGGGAAAAGAGGTTCAGATACATAAAAAAGAAACTTCACAGTTGCCAGACACTAGCTAGGTATAATAGAAAGAAATCCAACCTGATCACGTTTCTAAGTTGATTTACCTATACCAGTTTTGCGTTTCCTTTTATTTTCTGCTTCTTTTTTACCGGGTTTGGCTTTATGTGCTCCTCGTGTATCTTTTCCATTTTTTTTAGTAATTTTTTTTCCCCTAGCAGTATGTTTAAATAAATACTTCCTGCAGTAGTAGTGGGACGGAGGGAGTAACAGTTTATTTATATTTTGCCAATATGTATGGGTAAGCTTGTAAAACCATCAATATGAAGTTGCAAAAACATGGCCATTTAAAAGTGTACCACTTGGGGGTGTTTAAACATTTTCTTCATTTTTTTTTATGAAGTTCCTCAATTAGTTAACTACAATTATAACTGCAGGCTTTCCCTACTATATCACATAAATCATAAAGATCGTGTTGCCATCGTTCCACCTGCAACAATCCAGTATTTCCTCTCCATTAGGCCTGTCAATATTTGTCCGATATCCGGTATCCGTTTCCGAGTAATCGAGATTTTATAGGATTTTATCCGTTTTATCGGATCGGATATTTTATCTGATATTTCTTCCTTAACGTATCGGAAACGGATTAGACCCCATCCAAAATGTTAATATCCGATAGTATAGGAACTTATTTGTAATTTATCCTAATTTCGAGTCTAGTATCGGATGTTATCGGATATTGTCGGATAAATATCCCATAAGTGTCAATTATGAAAATGTTTTATAAGGATTTTTAAGTTTTTTTGTTATAACCGGATACTATCGGATTTTTATCGGATATCCAACAACTTAGCTTATCGGAATCGATATCTGATTTTGATATCCTATAGGATATTATCGGATATCGAATATCCGGTAGTGCTTAACATGTCGGATATCGGATTTCTAAATATCCGACGGATATTCTTCCATTGACAGGCCTACTCTCCATAGGGAAGCTAGTCCTTTTTTGTATACACAAAATTCTCAGTACGCAGTTGTTCCAGCTTTTTTATTTTTTTTTTGATAAAAGACTTTTATTATTTATAAAAGGAAGTGTACATTACATAAGATGGGATCTAATCTCAGATTAGTCCTTTCTAGGAATTTAGATCTTTCATAATAGTTTCAGTAGTGAAAAAAGAGATCTTCCTAGATCTTACTTCCTTAGCAAGTGTATCTTCAAAATCCAAAAACTTTCTAGATTTATACAAAAATAAAACCGAATTACTTATATTAAGGAAAAATTTGCATCTATTGATGCTAGTTTGAGCCCTCCACGGTTGGTCTTCAGAATTAACTTCTCCATTCATTATCTTCATTAAAGTTTGATAATCATAAATAAAGAAGCAATTGTTGAGATTTAATTCCTTCATCCACCTAAGAGCTTCCATTTCTGCTTTTGCTTCAGCATCTAATGGGAAGGAAGCCCAGCCTCCGCCAGCTCGACATTGCCTTCTATTTCCTGTTTTGTCCAAAATTGAAATTGCATAACCCATGGTAAAATCAGCTTCCAAAAAAGATGAATCAAAGTGAATAAGCCAGTCATAATCATTGCTACTCTCCTTATGAATATCATTGCGCAAATTTTTGACAGAAACAGAGTTAAGACTAGTAGTGTTGTCCCTAGGTAAAATATTGTTCTGGTAGGATGTTTTTATAGAATCAATTAACTTCTGTGGCACTGGCACAACATTATCAAAGTTCACACTATTTCTGAACTTCCAAGTAGACCAAATGATATAAGAAATTTTATCATGTCTATCTTTAAAAACATTATTCTTCATCCAATATTTAAACCAGTTCAAAATATCATAATGACCCTGAAGATTATAAATTTCATTTAAATCAAAAGCATCCCAGACTTTTCTTGAAAAGGGACAGTTCACAAACAAATGAAGTTCACCTTCAACAACATTAATATCACACAACAAACAAAAAGGCTTTCCATCTTTAATATATTTCGACATTTTATAACCTTGAGCTAATGCACCAGAAACAACTTTCCAGCAAAACATATTAACCTTAGGCATAGTATTTAATTTCCAAATTTGTTTCCAAAATTTAGCTTTATTCTTATCAATATTCAGATCGGTTATAAAATTGTAAGCCGACTTAGTAGTTTGTTCTCCAGACTTAGTTGAATTCTATATGATTCTATCATGCATACTAAGGTTAATAGTAATAGCATAAATAACATTATGAAAGGAAGTATGAATATACTTTGATATCAGAGTCATGTTCCAAGTTCCTTCTTTAATTACTAATCATATTACTGACAGTTTTAGACATATTGTTATCAATAGTAATTGGAATAAGAGGAGCAGTCTGATTTGGAATCCAAAGGTCAGTCCACATGTTAATGTCATTTCCATTGTTAACCTGCCAAACACAATGCGATTTAATGATCTCTAAACCTTTCCTAATAGTGAACTAAATCCAAGAACTTTTATATTTTCTAGTTTTTCTTAAAGGATTATGCTTTCTAAAGTATTTATGCTTTAAAATTTTAGCCCACAATTGCTCTTGATTATGAATTAACCTCCAAGTCAATTTGGTAATTAGAGCTATATTATGTTTATGGGGAATTCTAATTCCCAGACCCCCTAGACGAATGTCTTTAGTAATGCTAGGCCAAGCTTTAGGGTAATAACATTTCTTTCTATTCTTTTTTTGCCACCAGAAGTCCCTTTGGACTTTGTCTAAATTATGAAGAGTATTTTTAGGAAAGTAAAGACACTGCATTTGGTGATTTGGGTAAGCACTAAGCACATTTTTAATAAGGACAGTACGACCAGCATGATTAAACATCTTTTTAATCCAACCTTGAAGGGCAGCATCGTATTTGTTTAAGAAAGGTTCAAAATTATTGACTTTATTTCTATGGAAACACAAAGGAGTTCCTAGATATTTATCATTCTTAGAAACTTTCCTAACTTTATGAATTTTAGAGATAATCTTACAATGCTTGTTGTGAACTTTAGGGGTAAAATAAATCCCAGATTTTTGAAAGTTAATAACTTGACCAGTCATTTCCCCAAAGATGGTGAGAATAATAAGTAAATTTTTAGCTTCATTCAGGTTAGCTTTAGAGAAGAGGAAACAATCGTCAGCGAAGAACAAATAAGAAACAAAAGGAGCAGTTTTTGTAAAGCTGGCAAACGGGCGGGCCGGGGCTGGCTTGTTACGGGTTACACGGATTCGGGTTAACACGAGT
Organism: Papaver somniferum; assembly: GCF_003573695.1. Lineage (NCBI taxonomy): Eukaryota > Viridiplantae > Streptophyta > Magnoliopsida > Ranunculales > Papaveraceae > Papaver > Papaver somniferum. Next base: position 1,632,494 of record NW_020648415.1, read on the forward strand.
CCAAGCTTGCGGGTTGATATTCTTCACGGGTCGTCATTCATCAACCCGCACCCATAGCGGGTAAAACCTGCGGGCTTACGGGTTACCCGACTTGTTTAATTAATATTAATTTAAAACTTAATGAAGTTAATTTGTGGTCCTGTTTAAGCTTTGAGCATCTTAAATCGCTATTCAACACAAAAATCAAACAAGGATCCATTCAATTTCAACACAAAAATCAAATACAGATCCACTCAACACAAAAAATCATGAGCTACATCTGCATCTTCATCTTCTCAACCCTGTCCTAACATACATCTAAGTCTGCACTTTCTCAAACAGCATCAAGAAACCACAGTTGCCACAATGCAATCCCCCAAAATCATTACCTATAGCTACTTCATCCATCGAACACAATCAACAAAAATTTAGACCAAAACCAAAACCCGAAATCCCCAATTTCAACTATTGTTTATGTAATAGAAATTAGCCTCCCGTTTTTCACCGATTTCCTCCATTAACACCATCAAATCTATCTTGGTTTGACTGCAGCTGCTTGAGGCTACTTGAAATCTTCCATTGATCCATTTGATTAATCACTGAACTAGATATCTGCACCTAACCCCATTCATTTGTATCTTTCCTTTTTTCAATTAATTTAACTGATTACCTCCACCTTCAATTAAGATCCATTTCCACCTCTTCAGTAGCTTTTGTGTCCCCTACACCTCAAACCAGTTTAAACCCTAACTAAATCATATAACAAAAACCCTCATTTCAGACCCCCATCGACAAACCCCTTTTACTCAATCTTCATCTGATTCCAGAAACTGAATCCACCCTAGTCCCTGGACGTCTTCTCGATCCTCTCTCATCCACAAGCAACAATCCCTAATCCCTATCCTAACTCAGGATTAAACCAATCAAGTAATTTTTCATAAACTCTCGATTTCTACTCAGAACAGATTCATCTTCTCAATTTCTCCCCTGAGTTCTTCACGAATTGATCCCCTAACCCTAACTCTGAAATAAAAAGCATAACTTTGTTTGTCTGTATGGAGAGAAGAAGAAGAAGATTAGAAGAAGGAGGAGGAGAAAGAGGTGGTGAATTGATTGATAGTGGTGGTTCTCTGTATTGGATTAATGGCCGCCGATGTGAGAGAAAAAGAAGAAGGTCGAAAATTTTAGTTTTTTAGGGTTATCAGATGGGTAACGTTATTTATATATGATGCACACGGGTTTACGGGTTGTACCCGTGATTTTACGGGCCGGGACGGGTTAGCCCGTTTTCCCACAAGACGACATTTCTCTAATCCTAACCCGGCTTGTTTAGACACCAGCCGAGCCGGGTGCAGGTTTTTTACGGGTCGGGTCGGGTAAACCCGCGGGTTTTGGCTTGTTTGCCAACTCTAAGTTTTTGTGACTTTAATTCCTGAAACCAAATTATCTTTTTCATCTTTTAAAAGAAGTTTAGAAAGCACCTCCATGCAAATGATAAACAGGTAAGGAGATAATGGGTCTCCTTGCCTAAGACCCCTTGTAACAACAAATTTTCCACTAGGCACTTCATTTAAAAGAACAGAAAAGGAAGTAGTAGTAATGCATTGCATAATAAGCTGACACCAGTCATTACTGAAACCAAAAGAAAACAGAGTTTGTTTTAAAAATTCCCATTCAGTTCTGTCAAGCGCTTTGGACAGATCTATTTTTAAAGCCATATTTCCTATTTTGCTTCTCGAGATTTTCATAGAATGTAAAATTTCATGCGCAACAATAATATTGTCAGTTATTTGACGACCAGGAATGAAGGCAGACTGATTTTGAGAAATAAGCTTAGAAAGTAAAGGTTTCAGTCTATTAGTTAAGATTTTAGAAATAATTTTATAAGTAGTATTACTTAGACTAATAGGCCGAAAATTACTAGGGGTGGAAGGGTTTTGAACTTTAGGGATCAAAGTTATATAAGTGTAATTCAGTTCTTTAAGAATATATTTTTTCCTGAAAAAATCTTGAACAAGGTTGATGATATCGGTTTTGACTATATCCCAGTGCGCCTTGAAGAAACCGGGTGGAAACCCATCTTGTCCTGGGGAGCCCCATTGATTCATATTAAGAGGGTGTTCTTAATTTCAGTTTCATCGGGAACCTTGGTGAGCATAATATTATAATTATCATGAATACAAGGTTCAATAAGATTACTAAGGAGATCAAGATGTTTCGCTTTACATGAAGTGCTTATATTTTTCAAATGTTTTATCAACATATTATGAATCTGAGAGCATTCTCAATCCAAAGACCAGTATCATCCCTAAGAGTATGAATGTGATTAACACGTCTCCTGTTATTAGCAGTTTGGTGGAAAAAGGTAGTGTTTCTATCAAAGTCTTTGATGAATTTATCCTTAGAGGGATGATTCCAATAGTCATACTCTCTATTGTACCAGATATCCAGATTGTTCTGGGTATCCTTGATTTCTAAAATAGGCAAAGGATTAATGGAATGAAGGTATTCCATTTTCTTATTAAGTTCTTCCATGTTCTGGAAAATATTTCCAAAAACAGATTTATTCCATTTCGAAAGATAATAAGAAAGATTTTTAAGATTCTTTTGAATTTATAAGCGTAAGAGCCATTCATATTACAGTTCTAGTTTTTAGCTACAATATCTTTGAAACTTTCATGACTAAGCCAGGTTCTAATAATCTTAAAAGGTTTATGCGCATAATGCTTCACAGGTTTACATGTTAAAAGGATTGGCGTATGGTCATAACCAACTCCAGGAAAGTGGCTAACAATTGCATCAGGAAACATATTAGACCAACAAGAAGAAGAAAGCACTTTATCTATCTGTTTTTTTTATATTTTCCTGACCTTCCCTATTATTAGACCAAGTAAAAGGAATGCCTTGATATCTAAGGTCTTTTAATCCTAAAGATTGAATGTTATCATGGATGAATTATTGACATGAGAATTATTATTATTTCCACCCTGTTTGTCATTAACATGTAAAATAAAATTTCATCACCTATGTAAATAGAAATGATTAATCTTGTCCCACTGTAACTTTTTTCCTTTTTTTTTTGGCCAATCAACAATTTCAATTTATTCAAATCAAAATGTGATTACATGATCGCTTACAAGAATAACAAAAGCATCAAAATACAAGATAATAGAACCCTAATACAAGTGAACATATCAATTACAAGTACATCGCGAAGAGAAAGAGCCATATACCGTAAAGATACCCAATTTTTATAGATGTAGTAGGGAAGGATGATGGGATACTCCGGAATCGATTCCGACCATTTAATTTGATTTCTTCTTCTTCTTCAATAAGAGATACAACTGTAAGAAAGGAGTTATTTGCCCAAAATCTTGTAAATACAAACGAACTCAGATGCCTAAATCCTTTGGATTGTTGATGTTCTTGATTCGAGAATAATAAGTCACGAACCAACGATCAATATTTGAATAAATCGCCCTCAAAGCGAAGAGAAACGCGTCCCAAATGGCGAAGAAAAATCGCTCCAAGTAGCGAAGAAATATGTCAAATGACATCAAAAAACAAAAAAACAACTTTTATTCAATTAAAACTTAAAAAGAAAAAGAAATCTTGCTCCGATCTGGTCCAGAAAGGACCAAATCTGAGCAAGAGATTAATGGATGCTAAGGTTTTTTTCCTTAGAAAGAAGAAGAAAAGAGAGGAGAGAGAGAAGAAGATGAGAAGACGAGCTAAAGCTGAATTGTTATACCTGTAAAAATTTTCCTATGTCATTAAGAGAACCATGCATGCAAATTACATTCCAAAAATTGTTAAAACAATCGTTAATTTCAAAGAAACAAATATCAAAAAATTCAGCAATGCATTTAACCTTGATATTGTTATGCTAGGCAGTTAAAAACCTACCAGAAAGACCTATCCTACGGACAACAAACCAATCATAGAACTTTAGGTTTCTAGCTAAGAAATTCATACTGTCACTGGTAGCCTTAGTTTCTGCTAAGAAAATAAAATAAAATCAGGAGATTTTCCAATCCCCTGCACGTTCCATGAAAGCATTTTCATTTTGAAAATTAAAGTATTTATTAAATAGCAAGGCACATAACAAGATACAAAAACTGCAAGTAAACAAAAACAGAAAGAGCAGAGAGAGGTAATTAAGGCAAATTGAGTGAGAGGATTAAAAATATGCAGTTAACCAGAAGTAAGAGGATAAAAAATAGGAAAAATTAAAGTTGTAGGAAAAAGAAATTGAGTAAAAAGAGAGAGAGTGGAACTTGACCGATCTTCACTAGAGATTCAGCAAAACAACAAGAATTTCGGCTACGATAGATGTTCGGGTTGCAACTCCGTCCACAAAAACTACTTGCTTCCGAGACTAACTTCACCCAACCGCTTTGCCAAATTCCTTAATTCCAAAATCCTTATCTTCTCGCTTGATAATTTTTCTTAATGAAAACTTCTCTTCTCTTTTGATTTCATTTCAGTAATATTCAATGCATGAATTCCAATCAAACCACTCTATCAAAAACATATATGTAAAATTTTCGAACAAAAACACCCAACTCAATATTTCCTTTTAAGTAAGATTCTGACTAGCCAAAGTTGGTTTCACAGAGAAATTGAAGAGAACCCAAATCAATTTACTACTTCTGAAAATCCAAAATAAACTTCCAATTCCAATTAACAGACACCCTTAAACTTGATTAATCCCAAAATCTTAAATGAAATTATAAGTTTTCCTTTCATTTCAAAGAAACCCAATTGGATTATTTAATCAATTGTTTTAACAATCCAAAAAGAACTTCTGACCAACAACCGGAGACTTCAAAGTAGAGACTTGTTCTTCAATTCAAATATCACCAACCAGAGAATCTTACTTGCAAAATATGACAATTGCATCAATAGCTTCCAAAAACAGATCCTGAGCTCGATTTCAGAGAAAATTATTTGCTCTTGAAGAATAAGAATCACTGGTCAGAACCACCAACAGTAGCTTCCGATCTTGTGTTTCGCCAGAAACCCTAACTTTGACCAATCAAGCTTGGAAAAAAAAGAAAGGGATAAATCCTGAAAAAGGAGAAACAAAGATTAATGAAATAAGAGTTTATTAATCAAAACATTCAAATGAGAAAAATCATGAATAGAAACGAGAAAAGTCTATAAAAATTCCACCAAGGGAAGAAAGGTTCTAAAATAGATACGAGAAATCAACTAAAAGCAAAGATTAAAACTCTGGAAATGTTGAATCATTAAAAAGAAGATGATCTAAATCTGAATCATGGACATGCAGAGAATTTTGTCTCCAAAAATGATGAGAATCAGTGAAGGGTGGGTTGGCTCCGCGTTCGCCCGATTCGCAATGTGAGATATGCTAGATCATATGCCATGCGCGCAGTTGTACCAGCAAGTTGTTGGAGTGGCCACAATTTTTTAACCCTTTTTTGTGCTGTTTCTACCAATTAAAGTGCTATGTATCACGATAGACGGCAAGTACGTGCACTTATGAATGGATGTCAAAAGTAAACGGTCAGTCAAATACATGGGTGAGCCGTTAGATGAATAAAATCAACGACGATAAATTAACTTTCAATTAAACGGGCAAACCTCTAACCCTAATAGCTAGTATATATAAACGGGTGGAGAATACGAAGAAACTAAACTGCGCCTCCCTCCCTCGTCTGTGCAGAAAAATGAAAGGAAGAAATCAAACCTTAACCTCAGATCGGAAGATCATTACAGCAGCAGGTTCCATAGCATCATCAACCACAAATTATTTCATTACAGTATTTCCTCTCAAGGTGGTAAAATATGATCATGTTTTCCGATGAAGAAAGGAGCTCCTTGTATGATCTTGGTATTCGGGGTTTTGATGAATCCGAAGCTCGAATCAAAGTCTGTCGGATAAATTCCTTGCTAGTATGTTAGATTCAAAACGAAAAGAAGGAAGTTGTATAAATATATAATCTCGTCTATGAATACTAGTCTTACTTTGATTATCTTTTTGATAGTAGTTGAATAGCAGTGTTCATAATGTAAAAGGAGAAAAAAAGAAGAAATTGTCTCCAAGTTGTTCCCTAAATGAAATTATGAATGTATGCATGGCGTGATGTTAATTGCTTTTTATACTGAAATCTACCACTTCAAAATTGGATGTGAATTTCTAATGACCAAATTGAGATTCAGAACTGCTATTGTTCTTCTCTGTTATCCTTTTTTTTTTTTTTTTTTTTTTTTTTTTGATAATTCATGTTATCTTTCCAATTGGTTTTTTAAATTAAGTTTAAGTAGTCAGATGTGGAAGAAATTGATTTGTTTTTGTTGAGTTGGAATTTGAGGATTTGACCACATGGATTGTCCTGTACCAATCTTGGTGGTGGATAGTGATTCGTTTAATGTCCAAGTTTGGAGATGCTGCAGCAATTACTAGTTCAAGTATATGTTCATCTTCATTGTTGCAAAATTTGAAGGAGATGCTGCATTGGCCTGTCAAAGCAGAGCAAGTAGTAACCTCCTTAATCATGTTCTCCTTAATTTGAGCATATATGGTGGTTTAAGTAGTAATCAAGTTCTCCTTAATTTGAAAATTGAAAGGAAGATGAGGCTAATGTGAACAAGAAGGCTGGTGAAGCATCTTTCATTTGCAAATGAACCTCAAGTTGTTCAGTGGAAAGGCTGAGTGAGCAGAATTCAGTATGCTGATTGATTTTCATGAAGGTGTCGCTAACATGTTGCTGGGTGGAGGGAGCATTTGTTCATTGTTTTTCAAGGGAAGTTTGTGTATTGGGTTTCACATTCCTGGCACACAGATGGAAAAACCTGCAGCTCTAGTTTGTTAAAGAAAGGGGTGTGGGTTCTTTGTCAGCACGTGTTTTGTCCACACAAGTAGAAGAATCTCTTCTTTGTCTGCACGTGTTTTATCCTGACTTCTTTGTCTGAACGTGCTTGTCTTGGCTTCTTTGTCTGTACATGTTTTGTCCTGGCTCCCTTGTCTGTACGTATTTGGCTTGGCAGCAACACACTGCTCCATGCACTATCTTTAACCCCATTACCACATTTCTGTCATACCATGTTTTCTTTGACTCATACGCATGGGTTTTCTTTCTTGTTTGTAACTACACAAACACTATATAAGAGAGTAGTTGTAAGCTCAGAAAACACACCACAGAGAAACATCTCTTCTACTCTCCTCTGTTTTTCTGTAAACATCTCTTCTACTGTTTTAAGTTCTGCCAAGCTCTAAGGGTACCCTCATTGTATGCTACATTGAGGGGTACTAACTGTAGTTGTATCCTGGAGGTGACTCGCCAACTGCTGTAGCATCTCAGAGGAGTGGCAGGCGATATTGCCTTTAGGACAGCGTAGTTACGTGCCTCTACATTTTCTGTGCAGCAACATCAGCAACATTATTTTGAGCTAAGTATCTTCTTCTCAGTTACATTATTAGTAATTTCTCCAACAATCTAAAGGCAATATCCTCTTTACTATATTTTGTAACAACATGGGAAAGAGTACTGTAGACAAACCCCCAAAGTTTAGTGGCAAAGACTTTAAACGATGGCAGTCCAAAATGTATTCTTCTTAAAAGACCAAAGGCTAGATGAAGTTGCCTTAGAAAGACCCTCAAGAAGGCTTCATGACCGTGGTTATGAAGATAGACTGGATAGGTGGACTAGGAAAATTACATGTGCAAAAACCATATTCTTAACTGTCTGGATGACTCCTTGTACGACTTTTATAATGCAAAAGAGAATTTTACTGCTTTTGATTTATGGGAAGCCCTAGAAGAAAAATATCTTGCTGAGGCAGCTGGAAGCAAGAAGTTCTTGGTGGCTAGGTTCCTGGAATATAAGATGACTGATGAAAAGCCTGTTGTAGAACAATTCGTCGAACTCCAGCTACTCATCAACGAAATTCTTGCTGAAGGCATGCATATTGATGAATCTCTACAAGTATCTGCAGTGATTGAAAAGCTACCACCCTCATGGAACGAGTACAAGAGGAGGCTGCGACACAAGAATCGTGAAATCACCATGGTGGAGCTGGGGAAAAAGATCCAGGTGGAGGAACTTCTGTGCTGCAAGGACAAGAGCCTGATGCTGAGCAAAGACATGTCAAACAAAGCTCATGTCCTGGACGATAACTGCGTCAAAGAAAAGCACGGAGAATCCAGCAAAAATGGTAAACGTAACAACTAACTCCAAAGGTAACCATCTTAAGCCAAAGGGTGGTGTCTCCAAAAACACCATCAAAGGCGACTGCTATAACTGTGGGAAAACTGGTCATATGGCCAAGGACTGTAGGGCACCTAAAAAGACCAAAAATGATCCTAAACAGAAAAATAAGGCAAACGTAGTAGATGATTCTGGATATTTTACTGGCATGGTGTCTGAAGTCAACCTTGTCTCTAATGTGACCAATGTGAGAGACTGGTGGCTTGATTCTGGAGCCACTAGGCATGTCTGTAAGTTCAGAAATGCTTTCTCCTCCTATAACAAAGTAGGAGACGATGAGAAATTGTTTATGGGAAACTCTTCTACCTCTAAAGTGGTAGGAAAAGGCAAGGTTGAATTGAAGCTCACTTCAGGAAAAACTCTCGCATTGAATGACGTGTATCACGTCCCGGACATATGCAAGAATCTTATCTCAGAAACCATCTTACTTGGAAAGGTTTTAAATTTGTAGCTGAGTCTAACAAAGTTGTAATCTCTAAAGGTGGTGACTTCGTAGGAAAAGGATATGTCACTGATAACATGATTAAGCTTAGTGTACTTTCTTTGAACTTGAATGATAATGCATCTTCTTCTGCTTATGTTTGTGACTCCTCACATGTTTGGCATGATAGACTAGGACATGTTAATTTCAAATCTATTGAAAGACTTGCTAAATTAGGCTGCATTCCTAAAATAAACTTTGACAGAGGTCATAAATGTGAAATTTGTGTTGAATCTAAATATGCTAGAAAACCCTTTAACAAAAAGGTTGAACGTAGTACAACTCCCCTAGAACTAATCCACTCAGATTTGGGAGATTTGAAATCAACACCAACTAGAGGGAAAAAATGGTACATCACTTTTATAGATGATCACTCAAGATACTGTCAGGTTTATCTTCTTAGAAGTAAAGATGAAGCCTAGACGCTTTCAAATTATATAAACTTGAAGTAGAAAACCAAAGAGGTGTTACTATTAAAACTCTTAGGTCGGACCGAGGCGGTGAGTATGTGATACCTATAGGAGAATTCTGCAAACTTAATGGCATCATTCATGAAACTACTGCACCTTCTTCACCTGAGTCGAATGGAGTAGCTGAAAGGAAAAACCGAACACTCATAGATATGGTGAACGCTATGTTAGCTAGTTCAGGGCTACCTTCGAACCTGTGGGGGGAAGCAATTCTCTCTGCTTGCTATATCTTGAACCGAGTTCCATTTAAGAAATCCGACAAAACTCCATATGAGTTATGGAAAGGAAGACAACCGTCCTATGCATACTTTAAAGTGTGGGGGTGTTTGGCCAAGGTGGCCACTCCTCGTTCCAAGAAAACCAAAATAGGACCTAAAACTGTAGATTGTGTTTTCCTAGGATATCCTGAGCACACTAGTGCTTATAGGTTCATGGTAATTGGTGAGAACACCATAATGGAATCCAGAGATGCAGTGTTTTTCGAACACATTTTCCCTTTAGGGTCTGGACCTCATAAAAGGGTCCGCGATGATCTCTCAGATGTTCCTTCGACTAGTCAACCCCCGTCTCTAGATGCTGAAACCGAACCTAGAAGAAGTAAGAGGGTCAGAACCGAGAAAGGTTTCGGTCCAGATTTTGTGACTCTTACGGTAGAGTCTGAACCCCAAACCTATAAGGAAGCTATGACTTCTCCGGAAGCTCCCTTCTGGGAAGAAGCTTCAAATAATGAGTGGGATTCCATTCAACAAAATGAAACTTGGGAGCTTGTAGACTTACCTCCTGGTAGTAAAACCATAGGTTGCAAGTGGGTCTTCAAAAGGAAACTTAGAACAGATGGAACTATAGAAAAACACAAAGCTAGGTTGGTAGCTAAGGGGTACAGACAACAGGAAGGATTAGATTTCTTTGATACCTATTCACCGGTCACTAGAATCACTTCTATCCGGATGCTGATTGCTATTGCTTCTATTTATGATTTGCATATACATCAGATGGATGTTAAAACTGCTTTTTTATATGGTGAATTGAATGAAGAAATTTATATGGACCAACCGGAAGGTTTTGTTGTGAAAGGTTTTGAAGATAAAGTATGCAAACTGAAAAAATCTTTGTATGGTTTAAAACAAGCACCTAAACAGTGGCATGAAAAATTTAATCATGTAATGATATCTAATGGCTTCAAGGTTAATGAATCTGATAAATGTGTTTACATTAAATCTGGATGATTCTCATGTTATTGTGTGCCTATATGTTGATGATATGCTCATATTAGGTAGTAACCTTGATAGTATTAATACCACTAAAAGCATGCTTAACGAAAACTTTGACATGAAAGACTTAGGCCCTGCTGATGTAATCTTAGGGATGAAAATCAGAAAGATGTCTGATGGATATAGTCTTAGTCAATCTCATTATGTTGAAACTGTGCTTAAGAGATTTAATCATGAAAATGCTAAACCTGCAACTACTCCTTATGATCCCAATTGCAAATTGAAAAAGAACAAGGGTGAGGGTATTTATCAACTTGAGTATTCTCGTGTTATTGGCAGTCTTATGTATTTAATGAACTGTACAAGACCTGATATTGCCTATACTGTGAGTAGATTAAGCAGGTACACTTGCAACCCTGGGCAGGATCACTGGAATGCTCTCTACAGAGTTCTACGGTACCTGAGAGGAACTTCAAACTATTGCTTAAGTTTTGGGAAGTATCCTGCTGTGCTAGAAGGGTATTGTGATGCTAACTGGATATCAGACTCAGATGAGTGCAAATCCACTAGTGGGTACATCTTCACACTTGGTGGTGCGTCTGTGTCATGGAAGTCTACCAAACAGACATGTATAGCCCGATCCACCATGGAGTCTGAGTTTATAGCCTTGGATAAAGCTGGAGAGGAAGCTGAATGGATACGAGGTTTCCTGGGTGGAATTCCACTCTGGCCCAAGCCTGTGTCTTCGATCGCAATCCACTGTGACAGTCAAGCTGCTATTGGATGCGCAAAGAATAGTGTATACAACGGAAAGTCGATACATCTTCGAAGAAGACACAAGACAGTGAAACAACTACTCTCTACTGGCATCATCTCTATAGACTTTGTAAGGTCTAAAGAGAATATTGCAGATCCTTTGACGAAAGGGTTATCTAGAGAGGTAGTTAGATCCACATCGAAGGGGATGGGACTCAAGCTCATAGAATAAATCGCCATGAAGGACACTCAACCTTGTGAATGGAGCTCCAAGATCAAGGTTCAATGAGCACTAATTTTTGGTGATGTCGAGAGAAAACACTATCTTTGTCCCTCCCTATGGTGTAACCGTATGATAGTGTTGCCTGCATGTTTTAGGATGATCTGTCAAGATCTTAATGAGTTCCATGGCTTTGCTTAAAGCGGAGTGTGGCAGGACACTCTTAATGGACTCACCTATGTGGATGTTGGAAGTGGGGCCGCTTCCTATGAGAATTTGAGCTTTTTCTCTAGAGACATTCATTAAGTCCGGGATTTAGCCCACGGCCAAAACGGGCACAACGGCAAGAGCTTGGCAGCTTTCTTTTTCTTTGAGACATAAAAGTGTGGTTGTTATTTCTGAATTGCACTCACTGTTGACGGTTCAAGACACTGTGTTCACCGTAACAACAAGCAGTTCCGGTAACCTCTCACTAAGTTAAGGTTCAATCTCTAGGACACCTTAGCCTAATATTGATGTATTATGTTTTCTCGTATTTCGTCGATATGTTTTATCTTTCATGTGGGGGATTGTTAGAAAAAACGCTTTAAAAAATACCAATTTTTTACATGGACTATGTTTTGATCCCTAGACCTATTGCCCATTAATTGTTTTTTCATTTGAATAGATAAAACAATAGTCCCACATTGACTAAAATCTAAAGAGTTTTAGACTTAAATACCATAGAATTGGCTATAAGGGCATGGCCCTTGGGTCATTATACTTTTGTGCTTTGAGGGAAGGCCTAGACTAGGGCAAGGTTGCCTTTCCCGTACGTGCGGTGCTTCGCACAGAAGCACGCCGCCGCCGTCCGTCCGGTCGGTCGGGTCGGGTCGGGTCCGGGTCCGGGTGTGGGTGTGGGTTCATTAGATCCTATCTTTTTGCTGAAATTTTTGGTACGTGTTTTCCACACAAGTAGAAGAATCTCTTCTTTGTCTGCACGTGTTTTGTCCTGACTTCTTTGTCTGAACGTGCTTGTCTTGGCTTCTTTGTCTGTACGTGTTTTGTCATGGGTTTTCTTTGACTGTCATACGCATGGGTTTTCTTTCTTGTTTGTAACTACACAAACACTATATAAGAGAGTAGTTGTAAGCTCAGAAAAACACACCACAGAGAAACATCTCTTCTACTCTTCCTCTGTTTTTCTGTAAACATCTCATCTACTGTTTTTAAGTTCTGCCAAGCTCTAAGGGTACCCTCATTGTATGCTACATTGAGGGGTACTAACTGTAGTTGTATCCTGGAGGTGACTCGCCAACTGCTGTAGCATCTCAGAGGAGCGGCAGGCGATATTGCCTTTAGGACAGCGTAGTTTACGTGCCTCTACATTTTCTGTGCAGCAACATCAGCAACATTATTTTGAGCTAAGTATCTTCTTCTCAGTTACATTATTAGTAATTTCTCCAACAATACCGCCTATGAATTGGTGATTCGTATTGTTCCCATGAAGTGTTTTCAATCCAGCATGGTGGTGATGATTAATTGTGTGGTACAGTACTGATCCATGGATGCACTGATGTTTTTTTGCAGCGTTTGCAAGGTTCCCAGCAGGTTGGTGACAATTGAAGAAGCTTACAGAGGTTATTTATGGATGCAAAAGATATGCTGGTGCCTTTACTCAAGGCACGAGACTTGGGGTTTTTAAAGAAGAAAGTGTACGAGAACACAGTAGAAGCTAGACAGCTTCTCATTTGAAGTTGTGTAGTTTAGTCAGCCTTATCTGGATAAATTAAGGAAGCATAGAAAAAGGGCTGGAGGAACCGGTCCATTAACCTGATGAGTAGTAGGTAGGACATGGGCATCCTTGATGTGAGATAGCTTGAAGTGGTTGTGTATGGCGGCCGAAAAAGAGCTGCTGGTGAAGGATACAGAAGGTTAATTTGAGCCTGATATCTTGTCTTGATAAAAATGGCAAGTTGGTAACAAAATGTTGTGATTGAGATGAATGTTGAAGAACGAGTTCAGGAGATGCATAGAGTGCTCTTAAACTATTTAGAAATGTGAGCGAGTTTGGGATATGCACAGTGTGCGGCAAGAGAAACTTAAAACCGTTTGGCCCCTTCCACACTTATCTCATCACTTACAATGTTTTCTTTGAGTGCGAATAAACTCCATGGAAGTATTCCTATGCGTATTTGGTTAATCAATTTGATGGAGAAATAGATGTAGATGTTCTCTGCAACTCATGCATCTCTTCCAGTTACTACCGTAGAATTTGCATAGAACATAATATATGGAGAAGAGAGAAATATATGACTACATTGTTTACCAACTCTGATACACTTTTCATTAATCAAAAACAACCTTAATTCACTAACATAAATTCACTAAACCCACGTCTAAAGTCTAAACCCACAAATACATATTAAAACTCCCTAACTTTTAGCCATTAATTCACTAACATAAATTCCTAATTATTAGGACTTAATCCCTCATTTCTAACAAACACATAATACTAGGTCATATCACACATTTTGTACACAGCAAATCAATTAACCAATAACTCAAACACTTCTGAACATTAAACTGTGTTTGGATTACTAATTCCAACAACTACCAACAGGTCACTCCCTATCTCTCTTGAGACTTTTATATTTGGTTATATATAATACTTGTTATCAGATTCCAATGCATTCAAATCGTGGTAAATTGAGACTACAGTCCTCTGTTTAAAATTTGAATAAATCATTCTTTGATCTTTACACAAATAATTACTATCTCATTTTGGCCACACTTCCATATCATAACTTATTGCTTTGAGCAGATTACCAATGTCTCAGATTTCACTGGGTTGTGGGTACTACTGAAAAGATTTGGATTTGTAATAGAAATTGAATTGGGAGCTTGCTGCACGTGTGTACATTATCCCCTTATATATTATTTTGTTTTTGAATGGTTGCCCCCTGCAAAATGATTTTTGGTTACTGTGAGTGCCAACCTAGTTGGGATTACATTCACTACAGTGATCCTATGGGGTAGAGCCTTGTTTGTTAGGCGTTTTTTGTGATGTGCATTTTTTTGTAGTCCAAAGTCCGAACAACCTTGACAAGATGAAAGTAACCAGTTAGGATCAGTTATTTTGCATTGAGTCTTAAGGTTTTCTTGATTTATGATAGGGGACCATGTTGAAGGCAATGCCACCTCGCAAACAACTCTCAACAAACCAGATAAAACAGACAACTTTCAGTTCACCTAGTACCGATCCATTAAGGATTTTCAAGACAGAATTAAATTTATAGAAAGCACATAACTATCGTCACCACACTTTTGCACGCGTGGATCTAATTTATTGATGCACATGACTCTGCGGCAGGTTTTCAGCTCACTGCGGGGTTATGATCCTGATTCCTAAGATTATCACTTTCAATTTTCTCCTTAGTTTATAACTTTGAAGCACGGCTGGGTCTTAAAGCACTGGTGTATAAGAATGAGAAAACATACATACATATTACACTTTCAATCTCGGTTCTCTCCTGTGATGAATTGAATTTGAAAGGGAGAAAGGGGGTAGTGGACTGGCAATTGGTGGGCGAGATTGTCTCTGAAACCGTATTCCTTGAGATTGTGAAAATATCATCCCATATCATATTGCTTGTTCGTATTTTAATTGATATATATATATATATATATATATATATATGAGGATATAATATGTCTCCTTTACAAGACCTACTAATTATACCATCATCATTAGTGAGAATATATTTGTTTCCTTATTTGATCAACTTATACAGTTCTACTTGACCCTATTTAAACCCCACCACCTTTAGCTAGACCAATTTATTTGTGTGTGTAAGTTTTTGAATTCTCCATCTCAAAATCAACATCACAGTAGTATGTCAATGAGACATAAAAATGGTGGTAGTACCGGTACTACTCCTACAGAATTATTACCCTCGGCCGAGTCAAAAGTGAGAATAATGAATGGTGAGGAATCTGATGAGAGTAAGATATTTTTGATCTTCCTCACGGCTTGTTTTATCGGTATTACTTCTGCTTTCTTGATTGGGTATATGCTCGGTATCTTAGGTATGTACCATCTGCTTAATTTTTACTGTACTTGTTTTGATGATTTTTTTGTTATTATTAGTTAGTAGTAGGGATGGTAACAGACAGTTGTTGTTGGAAATTTCATGTTACTAAAATTAATAATTAAACAACACCCCCTAAGGCCTTAGCAAGTACTAAGCAGCAACTTTCTATTTTTACATACATACACTTGATACTTGATGTTTATGGAATGAATGTGATGGATTTGCAGGAGGGGTTATATTTGGGACGGGATTTGCGAACCAATTTTTCCCATATAGTACAATGATTCCGTGGCCTCTTACGGCGTTCTCGTCTCTCAGTTTCTTGCAGGTCTCTACATCTGCGGTATCCTTGCCATACATATTAGAAAACATTCACCCGATTTCAGTAGACTAGATATGAGAAGGCATATGATCTTGGGCGGAGCACTGCTGTCCACGGGTTCAGTGGCCACTGCTCTCATTACCAACGAATTTATGTGTTATAGGTCCGTTTACGTACGCTTTGGGGTTTGGCCTAATGTACCAGGTATATTGTCTAAGCGTACAATTCTATTTTATCAAATCATGGTGTACGGTAGATTAAACTTCACATAACGTTGGCTTTTGGGCAGGGTTCTCAAGTCTATATGTCCGATATGGGTTTCGCTCATAGAAATTACTTACCTTCCCTGAATATCGCTTTTAAAATGATGATTGCTGTCGGTATCTTTGTGGCCAATCTTGTGAAAAGCAGCACCGACAGCATAGGATGGGGCTGGAAGGTTAGCATAGGCATTGCTGCGATCCCTGCTGCTATCACCTCTATCGGATCTTTCTTACTCCCAGACACTCCTATGTCCATGATTAAGCTAGGTAAGTTTGATGATGCCAAACAGTTGCTCCAACGTCTCCATGGCACCAACGATGGCGTTCATATACTGTTCAAAGATTTATTAGCCGCCAATGAAGCATCAAAGTCTGCGAAAGGATGAGAGAAGCAAATTATGTCTCAAACACAGAACATTCCCTACTGTGTGATGGCAATAGCTCTTCCCTTGTTCCAACAGCTCACAGGAATGAATGTAATGGTTCTCTATGCTCCCTATCTATTTCAGGCAGTAGGATTTGGAACCAGTGCAGCACTAACGTACGCTGCCATCACTGGAGGCGTCAATGTTGTTGCAACCATCATTGGTATAATCTCGGTCAGTAAAGGTTGCAGAAGATTTTTCTTCATAGCCGGGGGAGTTCAAATATTTGTTGGTCAGGTAATGGTACCAAAATTAACTAAAATAATACTAAGTTTGTGGAATGAAATTACCTTAAGTTTCTGTGTCTAAGGATCACTAATGGAATGAAATTTTCAATTTCAGATCATGTTGGGGATTCTGGTAAGGATCAAGTTAGGAGGTTCGGATGTGTTTGACAACTTAATTATAGCCAGCAGCTGCATCTGTGTTGCAGGATTTGCATGGTCATGGGGTCCATTAGGCAGGATATTTCTCTCCAGTGACGATGATATGTTCGGTCGTGCGGCCAGAATTGGGCTTCAATAGTGCATTGGGTGCTTTCTGCTTTCATCACTTTAGTATTCCCCGCCATGGTCTGCATATTCAAGTTTTATGTCCTATACTTGTTGGCTTTCTTTGGGGTAATTATGACTTTGCATGCCTCCTATTTCATGCCCAACACAGACGGAATGCTGGCCGGAGAAGATGTCTCAGAAGTATGGAAGCAACATTGGTTCGGGAAAAGGTACTTTGTTGACCTCGAGAACAACCTGATGGCCGAGTAAGACAATGTCTTTGAAGAACGGAAGCAACATTGGTTCTGGAGAAGGTACGACTAGAATTATGACTCGTTCCAACAAGATAGACAAGCGAGGCCCATTATCTCATCTGAGATCAGTCTTTGTACATTCCACAGTTTATGCAAATGCAATATATTCCGATTATGCTTGTTGCGTAACAAATCATGTCATGGCTCTGTGTAGTTCTAAGAGGTGCAAACCTAAAGATTTTTTGAAGGTTAGCCAACATACATTTGGCTAAGAAACTTTATGCTCACATAGTCAAATTAGAGCTAGCACTATGGTACACTCCGTCCCTTCCCTATCCCTCAAATGTAGGGAAGGGATGGAGAGGGATATGCAGTTCCATTATAGTGCCCTCTCATCCCTTCCCTACATGAGACGCGTACTCAGTACGCGTATGAATAGTGTCATACGCGTACTCAGTACGCGTATTTTGTTTTCCGTTTTTTTCACGGGAAAATATTTATCTAGGTAAAAAAATATTTTAGAGTAAAAATAAATATATCAAATAGATAAAAAACGACTTTTAGTAAAAAAGTAGAGTGAAAATGGGAAGTTTTAAGGTAAAAATTTAAAAACCAAAAATAAAATATGGGTACTCAGTACGCGTAAAGTGAAAAAGCAAAGAGTACGCGTGAGATTTCCCTTCCCTACAAGGATGGTCAGATCTGATCAGCCTTGTAGGAAATCCCTCCATATCCCTTCCCTACAATAAAAACGGGAGACCATAGTGCTTGACTTTTTGATATTTTGAGGGATGGAGAGGGATAGGGAAGGGATATCCCTCTCCATAGTGCTAGCTCTTATAATCTCTGGACTCCAACACCAAGAAATTCACCTTCGAAAACTCATGACATTCTTCGCAATTTCTAACCCGTCTACTCTCCATTACACACGCTTAATTTTCGATTAAATTCAAAACAAATCAACTTTCATTTACAACAGTATGATACGAGCTTATTCTTCAAGTTGTAATCCACAAGATTCATTAATTATGTATAACCAAATGCACAGAAACGGACGACCCTCACTTGATAAATACACGTTCCCTTTACTCAAAGCTTGTTCGGTTCTTGGTGACATTAGTTAAGCGTGGGTTTGGTACTAATATATTTGTTTAGAATTCATTAGTTAAGCAGGAAATCAGAAGTAACCGAAATGAGTATCTCTCCCTCTCTCCCTCTTTCTACCCATCTTCACACCCTAGAAACAGTTTATCGCAGCCTCCTCGTCTTGCTCGGATCTAGTCCTCTTGGACTAGATCCGAGCAAGAAATCATCATTTGTTTATCTGTTATCATGTAAAGTTTGTAAACCCTTTGTTCATCTATTACCATGTGAATCGTTTGGTCATCTCACTTCAAGTCCCATCCAGGATTGAAGATGTAGATCCCCTTTTTTTCCCTCTACTAATCTCACCTCATCTTCATTTGTGGTGGTATATTTACATACCACATCTTTACCTTTCATATACAATCGGTGAAATCCTATGTAATTTTCATTAATTCAAAAAGCAAACACTTATTCTCAACCTAAGAAAAACCTCCGCCAAGCACTTTCATACCCATCTCATTCAATTTCAGTTCTAATCAACAAAGGTGTTAGTTGCTGAATCACCTATCTCATACCATTTCAGTTCTAATCAACGTAGGTGTTGGTTCCTGATACACCCATCTCATTCAATTTCAGTTTTAATCAACATATGTGTTTATACACCCATCTCATACAATTTCAGTTCTAAATCAACAAAGATGTTGATCTCTGAGACATCTATTCATTAATTATATTTGGTAGTTATTCCCACAACATGGTTAGGGAAGGCTTCTTGGGTATTACTTAGTTTTATCTCAAATTTTATGTTCCTGTTTCTTATTAAGCTTTGATTTTAGTTTGTCATTCTATAATGCACTGTGGTCTTCTAGCTTCTAGGTAGCATTTCAATTTGTAAAGAATGTGCAACTGTGCTAAAGGACTCTGGTGCAACACGGGACATATGTGATACCACTCTTGCAGAGAATGTGCAACTGTGATAGAATCTGATGTATTAGTGCTGGTGTGATTGAACCCAGCAAATACAAGTGAGTTTAGTCTTTTAGACATAGTTAGAGATAGGGAAGGAAGCCTGTGTCTGAGTGGAGATAATAATTAACTTTGGCTTTCAGCTTAATTGATGTAATTATCTACTTGATTACCTAATAAGCATATGGAATCTGTAATGAGTGCCTTTGACAAATTGGTCTCCCCATTAACAACTCAGACCCGGGTTATATACTTAATTTAAAGTCAATGGGAAAACTTTGCGAGCTATAGAAGGTTAAACATTAAGAACATTAACTTGGTAACTTTTAAGGGGGAAACTTATTATGAATATCCTGTTGACAGTTAAACACAAGATTGTCTCAAAATGTGTATCTAAAGTGGAAGCTTTTGTGTAATAGACTTTTATGTTCAGTTGTAAAAGCCCAGTTAGGCTGATTGGAAAATTAACTCCATAACTGTGAGTAAGTGGTCGGGGGTGTAAAGTAGGATTAGTTGTAGGTGTAGAGAGTTGGGGATTAAACTCATCTTATAGTACTCCTATACTCTGCCAGTTTAATTATAACATTCCTGAAAGAAAGTGAGACAGATAGAAAGAAAGTGAGACAGATAAATGGAAATTTGGATCTGTTTATGGTCCGTATTATCTTCCGTACATTGATGAATCACTGATACGAGTAATACTTATTTTCGGACTAATGTCTATCTATATAGACAGTGTCAAAGTACAACTATCTTTCCACTCATTTCTCAGTTACGAAGATTAATCTCGCTGGGAAATCCTATGTTTACCGCTTTTCCAGAAGTTAGAAGTACAAAAAAAATTGTTTCCCAAAAAGTTACTTTTCTTGCTTCTCAAAGTCTTCTGAAATTGTGTCCAAAACTAATTTGAGACTTTCAACTTAATTAAATCAAAAAGTAAGTTCTGAGTCCTACTACATTCTTATATATTCTCAAATTCGATCAACTCCAGTGATAATTTGTACTATGTTTTTATAAGTTGGCTTTTTCTAACTAAGCAGATTTGGGTTTTCAATGCGAAACTAAATAATGGAGGATAAGCTCACTGATCTCCGTCGATAGAGATAACAAGAGAAGAGAAGATGTTGAAGAAAGGCAATGTCATAGACAACTTGATGCACAACAAATAGATTCTCAACTACAGCTGCGCCGAATTTTGGTTAAAACAAAGCAGACCGAAAATGAAAGGGAAGCACATCTAGAAAGACGTAGGAATTCTTATGGTATGCACAGAATAAGAGCTGTTGAAAACAGAAATCAGCGAGGAGGAACAAGTTGTAGTAAGACTACAACTTTGAATGTTATTTATGACTTTGCTTTTCAATCTTATTATAGGGGCATCATGTTTTATTAGAGGGGCAGCATTCTAATAGGATAAAAAGGGTCATTACTTGATCATTCAAAGTGTCCCTTATAAAAAAAATTGGAAATGACAAATTAATCCTCATTATTGATAACCTAGTTTAGTGATGATAATCAAGTTTAGTGTTAATGATTAATTTCACTTATATTAACTCAAAATCAAAACAAAATCAGATTTTTAGAGTTAAAAAGAAAAAAGTTTAGAGGAGAAGAAAAAGAAAAACTTTAGTGATATTTGTGAAACCCTAAATTTTGATTCACTCAACCAAAATGAGTGATTCCAGTGACCCGGTATACTTCTAAATTAGTTCCCATTAGCTTTTTCTCGCTCAAAATTATCTAAAGTACGTAACAAAATCAAAACTTTTAAATTTTCATAAAAACTTACAGTTGCAATTTTGCGCGTGACCAACCGTAAATCTTAGTTACGGTTTGTAAGTTATCGAATACCAACAGTAAGTGGTTAAATTTGGAGAAGATTTAATTGTAAAACCAGTTACGATTGCTAATTAAATTTGGACAACAACCGTAACTAAATTACGGTTGGTAACTAATGAATCGAGACCAACCGTAACTACCCTACGGTTGGTATGTCAACTTAACTTTTGAACCGTAAATCATTATTTGATAAATTCTTAAGACACAGGATTATTTATGGTTGGTATGGTTGTTTGAGTAACAAACCGTAACTCAATTACGGTTGATAAATATGATGCAAATACAAACCGTAACTGAACATATTTCTCAAAACTAAGAACTTACGATTGGTATTTGAGTTAAAACCAACCGTAACATCAACCCATTCTACAGTTACGGTTCGTATTTGAGTTATTACCAACCGTAACTCACATGCAACCAGAAATCTCAATTTCAATTTTTATACAAAACCCTAATTTTTGATACAAAATTAACTTAAATCCAACACAATAAACTAAATCCTAACTGGGTTTTTCCAAACATTTTTCGAATCGTCGATTAACCGAAGACGATGAAATTTTCAGTTTTAATGGAGGTTACGGTTGATGGAAGAAAAGAGATGATGAAGAAGATGATGAAAAAAACTGATTTGATTTTTTCTGATTCATTAGGTTTAGGGTAATCTAGTCAATTTACATCTCCTTTAGGACATACCCTAACCAACTAAAGGGACATTACTATCACAATGCCGCCCCTCTAATAAATCATGCTGCCCCTATAACAAGCCTGTTGCTTTTTTAGTGATTTACATTTTAGAATCTCATGAAACTGATTATCCCAACTTTGAAAAAACAAAATTAGGAACGAACGCATGCGTGCTATACTAGTAAAGAAGAAAAAAAACGTCTGAAAACAAAAGAAAGAGATAACAAATAGATGAGGATGCTCCCGCGTTCCTATTTATATGACTAGGGTTAGGGTTGCTCTTAAGACTTTGGGTCGGCCTTTATCCTTAATTATGGCCGTGGGAACAAATATAAGTTATACATAACATAGGCCCTATACAAGAAGAAAAAAATCGTCCTCAATGTTCCATCAATGGAAGCAGAAACATCAACAACAACTTACTCTCACAATAAATTTTCCTCTCAAAAAACTATGCTTTGTTCTTTTATGTGTTTCTGGAGTTAGATCCATAAAATTATGTTTTTGAGAGGAAAAATCATTGTGTCCTAAATTCTCGATGTTTCTGCTTCCACCGAAGGAACATGATGTTGCCGCCCGCTCTTGCTGTTTAGGATTAGGGTTTCCAGACAGATGAAGAACGACCTAGAATTCTAACCCCTTCAGCATAGGGAAAAATTGTGATTGTTGATTTTCTTACACTATTTGATTTACCGGCTCGCTCATATACATTTTATAATGGTTCCCACAGCCATAAGGATAAAGGCAGGCCCTATGGCATGGCATCTTCATCTGCAACTACAAACCGTTAGATCTAATGAACGGCCAAAATATAAAAGAAATGAGTGTGTTTTAGCACAAACCCTAACCAATATAGAAGCCTCTCGGTATGTATACTGCGTTATGACTCCAACGCCGCCACTATCTTTCATCCTTGTCCAAAGTTCACAGATTCTCTCCACACTTCTCCTTCTCAAGCTGACGACGAATTATACGGTGATGAACTCTCAGTTAACATTCCACCGGTTCATTTCATTCAATTTGTATTTATTTTAAGAAAATATCTCATCCCTAATATGATTTGATTTTTATTTTGTGCAGGAATCAATTTGTCATAATGACTTATCCTCTCAAACAAACAATTTTGAATATTTAAACCAATGCCTCATGGATGGATATGTAGCATTAAAGATCAAGTTAAAGACTTGTGATTTGCCTACCTCACACCATAACATCTAAAGTTTGCATTGATTTGTTGTACACAATCACAACCGCATTTCGGATGGAAATGCCAATCAGCTACAGAAGATTGAAAAAACATCTATTTAGAAATACCATTATTAGTTGCATTTTTTTGTTTCTTGGTTGCAAAAGATGAAACCAACATTATTGTGTTTATTTTAGTTGCATTTTTTTGGTTGCAGAAGGCAACAGCTATGTAATGAATCGTTGTAATAGGGGTCCGTTTTACTTTGTTTTCCATGGAAGTATCAATTGAAAGTATCTGGCCATGGAATTTGGAAAATTTCAGTATCAAGTTTACACATGAGCTTGTCATTCTCGCAATCTCAAATACCCAATGTTTCCAGTTAACAATAGGATTGGGACAAAGTTTGTAATTTTTAGGGTATCAGTTTGTAAGTTTTATCGGTTCTAACTTGTACTATAAACTCCAGGCTATTGTTGTTGCTCCAATATAAACCCTAATCATATTCTTTGTTCCTATTTGCAACCAGGTTCGGCGACACAGTAATATAACTCACCACCGATTTGACTTGCAGTATCCATTCATCGTCTAGTCATTTCTTTAATCAGAATCTTTGATTAATGTATTTGCAAATAAAATCAGTTGAGTAAGGCCAGATGCTGAGAGACAGTCATAAAATCACTGGATTCTCTTTATGGTTGGTTTTGTTAGGGGAATTGGTGAACCTGGTCATGCTCTTCAATTGAATTTAGACATGGCATTTCTGGGCCGGGAAGGCTTGAACGAAACACTACCCACAGGCCTACACGCTTTGAATACCTCAAAATCTCTGAAACTACCAAAAGAAGGTATACCCTTAAAAAAATCTATATAAGGTATACCCATAAAAAATCTATATCTCAAAACCTAAAAATCTCTGACCGTTGGATCCTCTTGTCTAAAAATATAAGGTATACCCTTAAAAAATCTCTTCAGCAGCCGTCTCTAACACAATCTCTCTCTTGTTCGTTTTTGTTAGATCTCATCTCACTCAAAATTGCACAGATTCTCTCCGAATAATGGATCATCTTAACACCAGCAATACATCTATCACCAGTACTCTTATCATTCACATGAAACTCCCAAAAGAAGAAGATGAGAAAATGGTTGATTTGGATACGAATCGGTGTGAGCAAACTCTCGCAAATGGCCTTCTTATCTCACAGGTGATTATGGGGTTAAGTAGAAAGTGTAGTAAATGGCATCAGAAGAGTAAGTATCAAACAACTGCTACTAAAATCACTTCCAATTTAATTCTTAACAATCTAATTTTTATTAATTCATGTTGTTCCCAACGCAGAAAATTGGTCTAGGCGCACTTTTCAGTATTCGGTTATAATCCTTGACAACTTTAGGGGATTTCACTTCAAATCGGGGTCTCTAAATCAATTACACACTTAACCTTCTTACCAATCTTCAGCACGACATCCACATTCACACATCTTCCCCAAAATTAATCTTCTTCCAAACAACCTAATTCAAATCAGTCACAGGTATATCTGAATGAATGATTCAGCCTCATCATGATCAACTTGGAAGGGATTTCCAAAACAATTACAGGAAACTCAACTGCACAATTATAAGAAAGCAGCATTCCTGTCGTCAAAAGCGTTTGTAAGTATTAAAACTATGGGAATGCTCTGCAACTACCAAATCAATTAGTTATTGGAGCTTTGGGTTGAAGTCTTTGTTTTTTGTCATCTAGGTTTACGAACAAACATGAAAAAATGTCCTTAGTTTGACTTCTCTAAGCTAGTATATCGAAACAAGGAAGCAAGACTAACTCTTAAACTCTCAAAACTCCTAGTCTTATTATTCACTTCTTTCTTTGTTACAACTTACAAATGAATGTGTCACTGCCTATTTATAGGCACGACAAGAACCGTACTATATACTCTAGATTTTTCTAGAGTATTCCTATTACAACCGACTTTGACTGTCTCTTGAACATCCTATGTACATTTGAACTCTAGAGTCTTCCTATTAACATGCTGCCTTCTTTTGGCATAATGCATTACCATAGGAATAGGTGTAGGATTGCAAGTCATTTTTACTGAACTGGGGTGATCAATATTTAGAGCTGTTGTTATTATTCAAATTCTAAATTTTCATGAGCAACTTGAGTTTTATTGAAAAATAAAGATGCTTCCTGCTTTCGATCACATGGAGCCACCGTTATCTGCTTCTTCATAACTGAGTATCTGTCTTGCTCCGGCACGGCTTACTTACTGCTTGTAGTTCATTTGGGAGTCTATCTTAGTATGCCATGTTTGGCGCTTCCTTAAGAAAGTGAAGTCTCCCCCTCACTTATTGATACTTTTTATTCACATTATTGATTCGTAATCATTTTTTGTCAATCTATCTTGTTCCAGGAACTGATATCCGATTTTAAGTCTTTGAACGCATATATAGTCACGAAAAGCATCGAGGCTATGTATGTCATATGGTTTGGAGCAAATGTTGTGCTAGAATGCACAAGTGAAGTGGTCCGTTTATTGAGTATTTGCACATGCATCACAATCCCAGAACACGTGGGTCTCATAGTACTCACAGACATCAACACAACAAGCTAGTTACGGACTTCCAAGTCTTTCTTCCGGCCCTCCCTTAATCAGGTACTTCCATCGGACCATCGCAGCTCTCATCTGGTAGTAGGTCACGTTCCAGTTCTCGAGGCTCAAGGTCTAGCAGACTGCCTCTGTTGCTCCACAGGTAATGCCTCAAAATGGTGGGTCTGGGCCTGCTGGTATTCATCAGCAGCAACAATTGCATCAGCTTGCACTCCAATCGTATTCTCATTTATCTCAGGTCCTGCCTCAGCAAACGCAAGCTTTGCAAGCTAGGTTTGAGTCATCACAAAAATCATTCTATCAGCTACAGCAAGAGTTGCATATGATGCAACAGTCTGGTCAGAAAGATGTGCTTTTGTTAATACAATGTGTGTTAATTATGTTTGTGTTTGGTCTATGTTGCTAGGAGAAAGTTGTTCGCGTATTTGTATGTTTGGGTTTAGATGTACTACTATCATATACTTTGCTCATTTATTTTTAGGTTGGAATCTTGATTTGCTGCAAAATAACAGACTTGACAAAATGTTATAGGGCCCAGACACGACAAATGTTTTTTTTACGGGTTAACACTATTTCCGGGCCAACACTTCACTAAAGCCTTGGATACCCTGATGTGTGGTCTAGGTCAAGTCCCAAATATGCCCAACCGTTGGATTTCTATCTATAACCCTCTCTTATATCGATCATATACCTAAAAAGAGATGAGGATATCCTTAAACGAATGAGTAGCCGCCTCTACAAAATAAACTCTCTCTAACTAGATGATCTGAATCAAACCCAAAATCTTTGTTTCTAAGAAAAATGGATGATTCTTCTTTAGGAGTACGTTTACGATTATCTTTCACGGATCTGGTTATTACCAGTACTCTGCTGATTCCTATGAAAATCCCAGAAGAAGATGAAGAACTTGTCTTCTTGTTGTTGATGATCTACTCGCTCACACAATGATTTTTCCTCTCAAATCCTACAACCTCCTGTAGAGACTGCGTCATAGCGGTTTGTGAGACTTTCAAAACGAGTAATGAACCCCTTTCTCATTCTCTATATGGTTGCCGGTGTCAGGGGAGAACTTTGCTATTGGTATCATCCTGAGGATAGTCATAGTGATCGGTGTTTACCATGTGGTGACCGAGTTGCGGCTGTTATACCATCTGAAACCCTAGCTCCGGCTGCTTTAAAGGATGATGGACTCGTCTCAGATCTGGTGATTCTGCTTGCCGGAGTGTACGGTTTCTTCTTGTCCGATATCGCCCTTGGTTTCTACGGCGGTCTGGAGACTTCGCTGGCTGAGACGTCTATCGTAATCTTTATGGGTTTTGCTTTTGCAAGGAGAAGCTTGTCATGGCGGTGGTGGTTTTCACAGTAGTTACTAGTTGCTTAATTTATGTGAGCTTCTTAATTCGTTTCTTCCTGACTAAATTTTGAATGCCATGATTGTTCTTAGATGTTGAATGATTATTGTTCTAGTAGGATTAATGACCAATTTGTCCTTTGTGATTCTTGGCAGATTTATCAAACTGCCCAAAGCGCTATTGTTCCTACTGCGGGAGATCTGCAAGCAAGTGTTGCTGCGGTCGAGGCAAGAGTCGGTCTACTTGAAAATCCTGGCGATGCAATAGTATGAATTGTGCTGAAGAAAGTTGGTGTAGGATGATTTACTGGATGTTGTGGTAACGGTAAAAAAATCGTGGTATTTTATTTCTTTAGGGTATTTATGGTGTTGCTATATTTATTGGATTGTTACTTAAAATCATCCGTAAGTAGTAATTTATTAGGTTGATGTTATTAGTAACTGGTAATTTATATGTTGTAATGTACTGTGAACGGATGGTGATCAACCCAAGCAGCAACAATTCAGGTGCACAGGTTGGATTTGTCGGTGGTGGCCAATGCCAATGCAATGCTTCTTCCGTTCCCAACTATAGGGTGCAGTTCACTAGCCATAAGTACTAGGAAACGAATATACCGACTTTCATTGAGAAATTTAAGCTTAATACAGGTTTTTGAATGTTTTTGTTCTTTTGTTTCCATAGTTTTGGCTAGCATATGAGTCAGATTCTTTTGAATATGTGAACGACTTTTGTTTTTCTTTTCTGAAGCTTATGTAATCTATGTACAGACCAACAATTACATCATTTTTCTGCAGATACATACTTATATAACCCATTTCGGAAAATGGGTCAGAATTATATTTTGATTATTTGACGCATGCTCTAGTGGTCACACTACAAGTTCATTCGTCGAAAACTAGATCGCACAACATGAAGCATTCAATATATATTGGATTAGTCGTCATAACTGAATCTATATGGGCAGTGTTTATACTCTTGCTTGTATATATATATTTGTTTTCCTAGCTAGAATCAACAGATAATGCATAATGTTAGAGGTTGATGCGATATATTCTTCTCGTCTTCTCCTGACCAATCTTTGCTCCAAAACTAGTGTTTTGTGCATAAAAGGTGATGAGATGGCTTCAATGGATATGGAGACACCAAACTCCTGTAATTCTCCAAAGAGTTCCTCGACTTTGCTATCTTCTTGTATTCTAGATCCTCTTACTTGTAATTCTCTGCCTCTTGGACCAACTTCTCAATCTCTGCCTTCGACAGCCTCCCCTAGTCTTCTATATTTCTTTAGAATTTCTTGTTTTTCTTTGAATTTAAGGGAATTGATTCTGGGTCATGAATTTTTAGGTTCATTTCAGCAGGTTGTAGTTCACAATAGATACTAAATGTTAAAAGCATTGGGGACTACCAACTACTAGTCTAACCGTGGCCTAATGGAGTTTTGAAGCACAAGACACAATTCCTTCATTCAAGCAGTAATTTCTGCAAGTAATCCAATTCTTGCGCCACGCCACCACCCCGTTTTCTTATTACCTTCAGACATATTCCTATACTACATTGAACGTGAAAAATGAGTTGAAGATGGATTCAGCCAAGGATTGTAACATCTGCCTAGTCAAATCCTAGCGGGTAAAATGATCCGACATATCTATGCAGGCAAAAATTGGAAGAGACATACAGTACCTGTGCTTGCAAATCTTGCAGTGTATCGTGTTTTTATTTGGGGAAAAAGTAGATACAGGGAAATAACGAAGTCACAGATTGGCATAATACTGGGATGGATACCAAACAAAATATCTGAAGATGAATAAAAGGCGAACAAGCAATTCTGCATAATCACACCTTTACAACTATGAGCATCAACTCAACTGTCACAATGACTTGAAATCATTGAATTAAAAGAATCCAATATGGATTAAAAGAATCCGACAAAACTACACTGCAAATCACAGCAGACTCGGATCCTATATTACATGCAGTTTGAAGCTGCATTTGCACACAACTTACCAAAACAGGACAACAGATTAAAGGAACAAAAAAGAACAGAATGAGATGTGACAATGAGTATGAGCCATGTGGCAATTCAGAAAAACCTGAAAACAGACTGCATCCCCAAAATAATTACATGATTAGGTCATTATTCACATAAGAACATCTTACACTAGTTAGAGGTAAACATATATGAGCATGTGCTTGCAAATATGACAGTGTACAAGAGTTGTAATCTGTGGGAAAAGTAGATACAGGAAAATAACAAGTCACAGAACGGCATAAAACTGAGATGGATGCTGAACAAAATATCTAAAGATGAAAAAATCAAAGGAGAACAAGCAATTCTGCATAATCACACCTTTACGACTATGAGCACCAACATTTAAGTGTCATATCTTAGGTCCAAACCTTATGTATTTGCTATGAGAGAAGAGCGATGTTTACCTAATAATTTCTGCAAGTAATCTAATAATCCAGGATTTACTTATCCAGGGATCCAGCAGCAAAATTTCCCCTGACCATCTCCCTGCACATAGATTCAACTAAGGATTGTAACATCTGCTTAGTCAAATCCTAGCAGGGAAAAATGATGCAACACATCTATACAGGCAAAGATTGGAAGAGACAGACACACACCTGTGCTTGCAAAGTAGATGCAGGAAAATAACAAGTCACATATTGGCCTAAAGATAAGATGGATTCCATACAAATATATCTAAAGATGAACAAATGGCGAACAAGCAATTCTGCGTAACCACACCTTTACGACGATGAGCATCAAGTCATATTTAACTTGGAAATAAAGAAATTCGACAAACTACACTACTGATCACAACAGACTGAGATCCCCTATTACATGCAACAAGGATACCCATGGTGTTTATGGATATACTCATCAGGTTAAACTTGTTTCAGAAAGCTCGTGCTGGTGCATATGCATGAGCTGAGACAAGTCTAAGAGTTATTTATCTGAGGATCCAACGGTAAAATTTCACCTGACCTTCTCTCTGCACATAGATTCAACGCAGGATTGTAAAATCTGCTTAGTCAAATCCTAGTAGGGAAAATGATGCAACATACCTATACAGGAAAACATTGGAAGAGACAGACAGTACTTGTGCTTGCAGTGTATCAAGTGTTCAAATTTGGGGATGAAGTAGATGCAGGAAAATAACAAAGTCACGGATTGGCATAAAACTGAGATGGACATCAACCAAACAGAATATCTAAAGATGAAGAAACGGCGCACAAGAAATTCTGCATAATCACACCTTTACGACTATGAGCATCAACATTCAGGTTTCATATTTGACTTGGGAATAAAGAAATTCGACAAACTACACTAGAGATCACAACAGACTAGGATCCCCTATTACATGCAGTTTGAATTTACAAAAACAGCACAGCCATGTATGCTAAGACTAAATGGATCACCAGCTGATTAACAAAAAATTAAACACCCATAGCCTAACTATTATATTACCCAAGTCTAAAAATTATAAGGAAGAGATTGGTGAGACAAGATCTTGAGCAAAAACCAACAGTAGAAAAAGTGGAAAACAAACCCCACATTAGATGACTTCCTCGATTTTGATTTTAGCACCAGCTCCATTCTGCTTGTGCCTCTTATTCAGGATAGGATTGCATACATTCTCCAACTGCTTCATCATCTCGTCTATATCATCCATGTCACCTACTTCATTGCTATCCAACCATTCAATGGCATCGTTGATTGCAGCTTAAATCTTCCTCTTCGAGTATGGCGTTAGCTTCTTTCCCATATCATTGATCCTCTTCCTCATGTCATATGTGAATTCCTCGAAGGAATTCCTTGCTTTCACCTTCTGCTTGTGTTCTAAATCTGCAGCGTTGTATCTGTCTGCCTCTCCGACTAGCCTTTCAATTTCAACCTTTGAAAACCTACCTTTAATGTTTGCAACTGTAATCATGTTCTTGCTCCCTGGTGATTCTTCTTTAGCTAACACAGTCAATATACCATCTGCATCAATATCAAAGCGCCCTGTGATCTTAGGATAACCGCGGGGTGCTGGAGGAATTCCTTCCAACAGAAATTGACCCAGCAAGTTATTCAAACTGGTCATAGTTCTCTCACCCTCATACACTTTAACCCTCACTTCAGCTTGGTTGTCACTTGAGGTAGAGTACATTCTTTCCTTTGTGGCGGGAACGGGGGTGTTCCTTGGGATCATAATATCCATAAAACCTCCAGTTGTCTCAACACCAAGAGAAAGAGGAGTTACATCCACCACCACCAAGTCCAGCACCTTCTCATTACCCTCACCACTTAAAACAGCAGCTAGAACCGCGGCACCATAAGACACAGCCTCGTTGGGGTTGATGCTTTTGCAGAGTTCCCCATAAGAAATCTACCAATAGAGGCTGAACCTTAGGGATTCTAGTCGAACCACCAGTGAGGACAACATCATCAATATCGCTCCTGTCCGTCTTAGCATCTGCCAAACATTTCTCAACAGGTTCCATACATTTCAGATACAAGTCCATATTCAACTCTTCAAATTTAGCACGAGTGACAGGAGTATGAAAATCTATTCCTTCGTACAAAGCATCAACCTCAATAATTGTCTGTACATTTGATGTGAGGATCCTCTTGGCCCTCTCACATGATGTTCCCAACCTCCTAAGAGCCCTTGGGTTCCCACTAATGTCCTTGTTGTGCTTCCTCTTAAACTCTTTAACAAAATGACTTACCATCCTATTATCGAAATCCTCGCCTCCAAGATGAGTATCTCCAGCTGTAGCCTTAACTTTCAAGTTACCTTGTTCAATTGTGAGTACAGAAACATCAAAAGTACCACCACCAAGGTCAAAGACAAGAACATTCTTGGCACCAAAACTGGTTTCCATCTTATCAAGACCGTAAGCAATTGCAGCCGCTGTCGGTTCACTGATAATTCGCATTACATTAAGGCCATCAATTGTACTAGAATCTCTAGTAGCATGCCACTGAGAATCACTGAAGTAAGCATTCTTAACACTAGTACCAAGAAATGATTCGACAGTTTCCCGCATCTTAATGAGAACCATGGATGATATTTCCTCAGCTGAAAACTGTTTATCCTTACCCTTGTACTTGAGGTGTATCATGGGCTTGTCATCCACACCGGCAATGACTTTGAAGGGCCACAGTTTCATATCACTTTGAACATAGCTATTGCTGAACTTCCTACCAATCAAACGTTTTGCATCTACAGAAACATAAAACAGATTCATTCATTATTCAATCTCTCTGGATGTTAACTCATTGTATCAATTTGTAATACTTGATACATTATCTAACTAGCAATTGACAGAACCAACAAACAGTAGTGCAATGTTATCGAAGAATTACACAAATATTGAAAAACAAATTGAAGATCAAGAGTTTGAATCGGACTTGGTTAGGTTATTATACTCTCATGTCAAGTTCATATTGCAATCAAGAAATAAAAAATAATGCAAAATCAAATAAAACCCACTGTATATGATCATGAAATTAAGATAATCAAGCTTTATATAAATAAGTTCAAAAAGAAAAAAGAAAATCTTACCAAAAACTGTGTTGGTGGGATTAACAGCAGCTTGATTCTTAGCATCCTCACCAAACATACGCTCAGTATCATTGAAAGCAACATAAGAAAGAGTGGTTCTATTTCCTTGATCATTAGCAATTATCTCAACTCGGCCATGTTCCCACAACCAAAGGAGTGGTTCTATACAAGGCTTCTAAGACCAGATGCTATTATGTATATGTGCTGATCCCCACCTCATAACCTAGGCGAGAACCATGTCTTACCACATTTCAAACATTCCAACTGATAGCCGGCAGCACGTCCTGGTCTGAGGATGTTGCTGTGCAGACCCACTTTCTTCTCATTGCATCTTGGGAACGGAATATCAGCCGTATCCATATGTTTCTCCTCTGGTTCTTCTGTGGCTGCTCTCTCTTCTGCTGACAGACGTCCTCTCCTTAATTCCTATGCTGTCATCTCCACAACTGCTGAAGCTTTCAACTCACCAACAATCAAACGTCTAGCCAATTCTACGGTATTCTTCAGGTTAAAACGCAACTGTCGCATTTTTTGCTGATACTTCGCCAAATTCTCACCCCGAGTACTAAAGCAGGCCTTCTCCAGAGCAACTAACGCTGACATTACAACTTTAGGATGGTGATCTCTGGATGCTCTATAGGCAATACAGTTAATTTCCTCTGAAGAGCAGTCCCAAGCACTTATCTCTCACATCATCTCCCGTAAGTGCCTTGGCCAAAATTGCATCAATATCATAAGAATCCTCCTCTACAGGTATATGTGGTTGATTTTCCTCCACCTCCTCCTCCATAATATCACCTTCCTCCAACGAATATTCGGCTTTCTCCTCTTTCATCTCCATGTCATATCCCAACAGTTGTTGAGTTTTTAGCAGAAGATGATCAATTTCAACTTGTTTATGCTTCTCAAAATCCCTATCTGTTATCCACCACAGTACTTGTTCTTCATGATCATAAACCCGTAGCACAATGAAGCCAGGATTCTGTGTACGAACAAGAACTTTGTCCACCGAGGGAACAAAATGCACTATACAAGGGTGCATCAAACACACACTGGGAATCTCTTCTTGGTGAAAACTGTAAAACAGCTCCCTATCATCATACCGTTGCCACGTTTCCCTGAACTCATCTCTGAAGTTGACATCTTCAATAGCAAGTCTTAGTTGTTACACAAGTTTTAATCCCTTCCCTGAGAAAAGATTGCAGATGTCAGAACACATTTATTCTGAAACACCAGTCCTAAATTCACAAATGCCAAAACATAAAGCAAATCAATAAAGCAATCTGAAGGGTTATTTCACATTTTTCGCCACAAATCAACCCAAAGAAAAATATGCCAATCAAGTCATACACAGTATTCATGCTGGGCAATTGCCTCCAACTTTACGTACAGGTCTTTGACACATTCCATTTGAGATTCTAATTGATTTGTTAACATACCATACCTACTCTTTACCTAATTATCACATACTCAGAATCATAAAATCATTATAATTATATTAAATTAGGGAAAATTAAACAAAATATACACTGATTTCCTTGACATTAGTCTGTTTAATTTCATTCAATACAAAATTACACCAAACACAAGCAAAATTTGAACAACAAATTAACATAAAATTAGACATAATACAAACCAAATTAGAAGGAGAAATTAACAACAAAATATTAAACCTAGAATAAACAAAATTAGTAGGACAAATTAACAGAAAATTAGACCTAAATTTTTTTCAAGATTTCCGTATCTTCCAGAACAAGGGGGAAAGGCCATTACATTAAATTAGGGCTGTAATTATGCTCAATCAATGTACAGATAACAATTAGAAAAATTCAATAAACAAAAAAAATCAAGAAGAAGAAGAAAAAACAAACAAGAAAAACTCTTGGATGAAAAGCAGCAGAGAGATGAGAAAAATCAGTACCTAAGCTTGTTCTGTGTGACTCTTGCTTCTTGGTAACAAGCAAAATTAAAAAAGAAAAACAGAGAGTGAGAATGGGGGCTTAAATGGTGTGAGAAGTTGAAGAATGTAGGAGAATATGAAAAGGGGGACATGCAGTTTACATATTTTCTGAGAATGTGGAATATGAAACAACTATCCAGAAAAATGGGTTTTGAAAATGAAATGAAGATAAGACTGAGAAGAAAAATAAAGTGAGTGGAGAAAATAACGATTAGCGAATGAAAAAACAAATGATACGCATTTGGGTTGGGGAAACTGTTGGTTTTGCAGAAGAAATATAGCTAGAAGAGGAAAAGGTGTGGAAAAATGAGTCGGGTTGTTTTTGACGTGACAGGACAGGGCCACGTGATATAGGCTCTAGGCTGAGATTTCGTTTCGATTTTGTCAGCAGAGCTAAAAGAAGTGAGGCACTAGACTTTGAATGACATGTTTGGTATAACTACAAGGGTTAATTTTCATGGTAAAAAGTGAAATTAGTTTACCTCACTGAAGTTATTTACTTTACGGAAAATAAATTATTTGGCTTTTAGAAGTTATTTCAAAGTAGTATGTGGTCTGTATCCTAGTTAGTAAGTTCGCGAATGATTCGCGAATCATTTGCGAATTTTTCCGTATCACGAATTTTACCGTCTTATTCGCGTACGTTTGCAACTCCGAACCCAAGTCGCGTATTATGTGGCATTTCCGAATTATTCGCGAACCGTTCACGAATTTTACGTATCCCGAATAATACGTCCGTTTAATTAACCATAAATTCGTTAGCTTTTACTTTTCAAAGACCCCATTTTTTGGGCTTTACTGCCTCCCGAGCATACACGACTGAATATTAGACGTGTTGTAATTTTTATGAAACAAAAACGACTGAAGAGATTTGAAGGTTAAGGTGAGAGAAATCTCAAACTCACTAACCAAGTATCTAAACCACCATACGACGTCCTCTTGGATAACTAACGTTGTATATATTATTAATATCATCATATTAAGTTTATTTTTTCTTTAAATAACTCACACATATGCATAAAAATTGATCTATGACCTTATAAATACAAATTATTTGTTATATATAGATACCGAATTTTCAGAGCCGAACTCACATTTATAAATCGAATTATACACGTACGTATGCCGTTCTGAATTACTAACGAATCACGTCCCGTTGACCGAATTTTGGACCGAATCTGGATTTTACAAAACCGTATAATACTCGTACGTTTGCCGTTCCGTACGTTTACCGAATCCCGAATTGCTAACTAGGGTCTGTATAATTGTTTCGATAGGATTCCTTTTATATTGGTATAGATTTTTGAATCATTTTGATTTGATATGCAAAGGACTATTGATAATAAGAAGAGTCATTATTATGGACAGTAGAACTTTGATGAGCCTATAGAAAACTCACCATTCGGATGATGCTACACTAATTGGGACTTGGTCGCGTCTCACAATATAGGGATGTGTTGTTTGTGGGGCCCAAAAAAATATGAGATTCGGTAATCTTTCGGGATTTTGAGCCCCGGTAGATGTATCACTATTGCCAATCGGACACACTAAAAAATTAAGTGTATGGACATTCTCTTTTTTTTTATAAGAAAAGAGTCTAGGTGCCTAGGCAGGCAACTCATTCATGTTTATAACTTGGATATCATCTGAGTTGTCTCGAGCATCAGATATATCCCTCAAAATATACTTATAGTTATTACAGTAATCTTATTAAAAATTATTTTTGGAATTCTGTAAAACAAGCATAATGGCTTGTAAATTAGTTCCTCTCCAGGTAGAGTTAGAGAATAGGATAGATTTTCTAGCTAGTCTGGCTAGATTGATAGCTGCATAGTTTTGGTGGGCAGTAGCTTTTGTGAGCTTCCCTAAGACGAAATCGATTGGCGCATTGTTGTTGTTGTTGTCCTGGTTTTGATTTCTTCTTCCTTTGAAACGATGTTGAACCTCCAGTTGGTAACCTGTTTTGATAGCTTGTAGAGTTTCTTCAGTTTCAGCAGCAAAGTTAATGTTTGTTTTCCGCATAGTCTTCCCCCATGTCAGAGCAAGTTGAGCTCCTCTGCATGATCTTTCTGCTCTTCAGATTCCAAATGTGTAGTCCTTGAAGTTTCTTGTGCCATGCATTGACCTGTTAGGGACATTGCAACAAGGGAGTAGTTAGTATAGGGTTGAGTATCACTAGTAACATGACATAAGTCAGCTGGATTAATATGCATGCTAATAGTGATCCCAAACTTATCAGGGATCCTGTGTTGACTATAGTTCTCAGGTGGAGAATTAGTGCTATTAGACTGGTAGTAGAGGTTACTGAGGATGTGCCCTGGTTTATGGTGCGCTCTCGAGTGATTACAGAGATGCTGAGTTATGCCTCTTGCAGTAGTTGTTGCAGAAGGAGAAATATTTCGAAAGACCCAGTCGCATCTGGCTTTCCAGATAAACCAGCAGATAGTGGCATAAGTTTCATTCCAACTTGCATTTAAGTTAGTTGCCTGGAACCAGTTGTTAAACCAATCATGAAACGAGTTGAATGAGCAGAAGAGATTATGATGATCTCCAAAAAGTTTCTTCTAGACTTTAGCAGCGACTGGGCAGGTTAAAAGAACATGTGTCATGTCTTCAGCTCGATTTTTACAGAATGAGCATATGGGATCTATGTAGCTCAGGATGCTAGTTGTTTTAGCATTTGTTGGGAAAATACCATGAGCACATTTCCAGATGAAGAGATGGATGGTTGGGTTAGTATCTAGACCCCATATTTGATTCCATGGAGCTATCTGATTGTCATTAGCATACTTGTGTTGAATCTGTTTGTCATATATGGATTTGACAGAAAACTTGTTATTGGTTGTGAGAGCCCACTGGATTTCATCTTGATCATTTGGGGAATGAGGGGTTTGAAGAATGAGTTGTTGAATGTCAGGTGTGAACCATTGGTTTAAGATATGAATGTCTCAATCTCCATAGGTGTTGAAAAGTTGGTTGGCTGTTGTGAGGTTATTTGGGAAAAGGGTAGGTTTGGTTATTCTGTCAGAGTTATTGGTGATCCATTTTTCTTCCCAGATATGTATTTGCATTCCATTACCAATCTTCCAGATGTAGTTCTGCTGAATTAAGGATATGCCTTCCAGAATTCCCTTCCAGATCCAAGAGTCAGTATTCTTAGGCTTTGTGTCCATTCTTATAACTTCAGTAGTTGGATAATGAGATGCCTTCATGGTGCTTCTCCATAGGGAATCTGGTTCCATAATTAGTCTCCAGGCTATCTTGGTGAGCATAACCAAGTTGGAGAGTTCCATGTTTTTGAATCCCAGACCTCTTAGCTCTTTAGGTTTGTTGACAGCATCCCAAGAAAAATAGTAGAGACCTTTGGATTTGTCTTGTTCTTTGTTCCAGAAGAAATCTCTTTGAATGACATTGATCTCGTTGCAAGTAGTTTTCGGAATTTTGAAGCAATTCATTTGGTAGATGCTGGAAGTGGAAGTAACTGATTGGATCATGGTCATTTTCCCAGCAGTTGAGAGATTTGTCTTCCATCCAGGAAAATCTGAACTTTAGTTTGTTTATACAAGGTTTGAAGGCTTGTATCTTACTCTTAGTTGTGAACAGTGGGGATCCTAGGTATTTGTCAGATTTATTGATCATTTGAACTTTCATAGTATTACTTTATCATCTATTTCAGGAGCAGTATTCTTTCTGAAGAAGATGCCGGATTTAGAGAAGTTTATTAGCGGACCTGGAGATTTCCCAAATTCTTGAAAGATCTGGATTAGGTTATTGCATTCTTGCATATTGGCTTTGAAAAATATCATGCAGTCATCATCAAGCAGAAGGTGGTTGATGGTTGGAGCATCCTTGCAAATCTTGATTCCTTGAATTTGATGTTGAGTTTCGGCATGTGTCAGATATCTAGATAGAGCTTCCATACAGAAGAGAAAAAGTTATGGGGATAGGGGATCCCCTTGTCTTAATCCCCTGGAGGGTTTGAAAAATTTTCCTGGTGATTCATTAACTAAGACAGCCATGCTGGTAGTAGATATGCATTGGTGAATTAAGTTGCACCACTGAGGACTGAATCTCATTTGAGATAAAACTTGTAGAAGGAAGTCCCAGTTGACTCTGTAAAAGGCTTTGGCCATATCTATTTTTATGCCATTGTTCCATTGCTCCTTTTTTTCCCATCTGATAAGATCTGATAAGAAATCAGAACTTTGTAAACCTACAAAACCCTTTTCGGTAATAATCCCTAATTTCTTAAACCCTAGAAAATTACTCTGATTATCTTCACATTTGAGATCGAAGAAGAAGATTCAGGTAGATCCTCACCTGTAAATCTAATATCTGATTTCAATATTGGGTTTGTGAATTTGTAATTGTGTTTAATTTTTTATTTCTAACTGTCAATCGTACTGAGGTAGAGACGTGATTGCTCAAGATCAATCTGGAATTGGAAAAAAGTTCTTTGATTGCTCTTACTATTTGTCAAATCGTTGATACTTTTAATCGATAGTAAGTTCTGAAAAACTCAAATCCTTTGTGTTTAGTTTGATTTTGTAATCTTTGATTTCTTTTAATCGTTGTATTTTACTGTTACGAGGAGTACCCAAGAGGAGGAAGTGATTGAGAAAATCATATCTAATAATAGTGGAGAGCATTTTGCAGAAACCAGTTCAAGAGCATGGAAAATGAGAAGTCCAAACTGTTGTGGAGATTAAATATATAATCAGTTCTCTGCGTACTTATAGCAATTTAATGATATTTTTCAGGGTGAGCATGTCAAGGGGAATGTCGTGGGCTTGAACATGTATACTGGAGAACCAATTGACCCACAAATGGAGGGTATTCTTGACAACTATTCTATGAAGCGACAAATCATAAACTCAGGGTTGTAGAGTTTAAAACTTATCTCTCTTTCTCTCAATATCAATGGTGATTATGTTTCCTTATTACTTTTTTGGTGCATGTCAGGCCTGTAATTTGCCAATGTTTGGTTTTCTAATGGAAACTTGATTATTGGTCGTTGGTTTAAGAAGTTTCTAAGATTTGATTGTAGTCATTGACTCTTTTTTGGTTAAGTCTGAATTGTAGTTATTGACTCATCGTCTTTGTTAGTATCTTCATTATGGGAACAAGAAAAGATAATTGAAAATCATTATTTTGGATGATTGACAATGGATGATTTGAAAAGGCTGGAGGAGCAAGAAAGAGATGGACCAAATGATCCATATGCATTGGCTAAATGGCGTATCCGTAACAGGTTGCACAACAGAAATGAGATAACGTAGTACAAGGTATGTGCTCCTATTTTTGAACTTGCTTTGTACTTAGTGAACTTCCTACAAGGTATGTTGCAGGAATACACATGGTTATTGATGTGAATTTTACCTCAATGTTAACGGATTTTTGGGTTCTTGCAGGTTTTGATTGGCTAAATTGCGAATACACACCTATAGTGTACACACCAACAGTTGGGCTGGTTTCCCAGAATTACAGTGATTTGTTTAGAAGGTCAAGAGGAATGTGTTTTAGTGCACAAGATCGCGGAGAAATGATGTTTATGGTTTATAATTGGCCTACATAATAGGTACTTCTTGTGCCCAAATACATGTTTTTTCGTATCAGGTTTCTGTCTAGACGCCACTAAGAGAGCTACTTGTGCTTAGAAATCATGTCAATCTTAATATTCTTTATCATATCTTCTACTATTCATACAAGTCAACCTATAGAAGCATTGTTACTCCATTGTTTATTATTGGTTTTGCAAGTAAATAGTTCTTGTTTTCTGGAAGTTTTTTACATTTTGTGTTATTAACTCTTATCTCAGTTTCTGTAATATTTTCTTTTCTAAGTTGTTGACAAATTCACTTTATCCATAGGTTGATATGATCGTGGTGACAGATGGAAGCAGAATATTAGGTCTTGAAGATCTTGGAGCTCAAGGCATTAGAATTTCAATAGGGAAGCTAGATCTCTACGTTGCTAATGCTGGTATCGTTGTTTGTAGTTCAAGACATTCACCAGGTAAGCATTGCGTCTAAAATGAAATCTACTCCCTGAACTGATAAGCCCGTACTTCTTTTCCTCTTGCGCATCCATAAATTGTAGGTACACAAATTCTTAAGTTGTGCCTTTACCAGAACATTCATGAACTAAAAAATCTTGCTTTTGTTATCTGTTATTTATATTGACTTGCTCTTTACATGACATGGCTTTTTACAGGTTAACCAGAAGGCTGTGTAATCTTTAGCTGACCCTAAGGAGTACCCTACCTTGATCGAGGAACATGAAGAGAAGGGAACCCAAGAAGAAGAGGTTGTTGAGGTCGAAGATGATTCCACATATATGAGCAATAAGTGCCACTAATTACAAGAAGCAATAAGAAACTATACTTGTTTGAGCATGTAGGTAATGAATGATGTTGAGCTTGTCTCCAGGTCTTGTGCCAATCTACTACTGCTATTACACTTGACATTAGATACGAAGAATTTGTATGTTCTAAAAACTTAAAAAATGTTTATATACTTGTCATTCTTTTGATACTAGGCACAGAATGCAGGGAACTTTGATTTTCTTTTAGGGGTCATTAAACACAACTCAGTATCTCTACTGAAGAACTTATGTCTTTTATTTTGATGTAACTTGATTACCAAATGAAAAGGGTAATTTCATTATGGGAACTGTAATTTAACCTGGTTTTGGCAAGATGCAGTTGTGTATTTTCAATTCGTAACTGTTTCGAACTGTTGCGACCTCCTAATTTCGCAACTGTTTGCAAATGTTGCAACAGAATATTCGCAACGGCTTAAACGCAGTTGCGAAAATTTGCAACAACGACTTGCGTAACAGATAGAAACTGTTGCAACATCGATTTGCAACTGAACCCCACTGTTGCTAATCACTAAAAAATGGTGTAGTGCATGTTTATGATGTCTTCTACAAAAATGTCCCAGTTGGCTTGAAAGAAGTTAGGAGGGAAGCCATTAGGTCATAGGGCTTTGTCTCCAGCCATGCTAAAGAGAATGTTTTTAATTTTCAGAGCCTCAGGGGTTCTACTTCTCTTGATAAGTAATGGTGGTGAGAAT
Source organism: Papaver somniferum (assembly GCF_003573695.1). Classification (NCBI taxonomy): domain Eukaryota; kingdom Viridiplantae; phylum Streptophyta; class Magnoliopsida; order Ranunculales; family Papaveraceae; genus Papaver; species Papaver somniferum. The sequence goes on from NW_020648415.1 coordinate 1,673,992, forward strand.
GAGGTTTATAATGAAGGGGTTGATATTTATGGTTTCAGCAGTTTCCATGTTGGAAAAATGAGTTATGAAAGTCTTAGTGATATCATAATTGTCTTGTATCCAAGTACCATCTTCTTTTTGTATAGAGTCAATTTTGTTTCTTCTATATCTTTTCTTGGCCGCTAGGTGGAAGTATCCAGTATTTTTGTCCCCAAGTTTGATATGTTGATCTCTGCTCTTAGTCTTCCAGAAGGACTCTTGCACTTGCTGCCAATGTTCCACTTGAAGTCTTGCTTCTTTAATATCCTTTCCTCTAGTAGAGTTGAATTGATGCTTGGTTATCCAATACAAATGTTGTATGCCTTCCTCTAAATTTTTCTTGATATTGTCGTACACTAATTTATTCCATTTCTTTAGTCTGACTTTGACATCCCTGAGTTTCCTGTCTATTTTATGGCTAGAGAGCCTTTATGGTTAGCCTTCCAGCACTCACCTATAATGCTTTTGTAGTCTTCATGGTTGAGCCAAGGGCCAAAGAATTTGAATGGGATTTGACCATGTTTCCATGAGGAATTGGTATTGAGGATGATAGGGTTATGATAAGAACCAATGACAGTGAGATTGGAGATGGTAGTGTTGGGTTGATTTTCTAGCCAAGCTTCATTAGCTAGTCCTCTATCTAATATCTTCTCAGTAAGTTGGAGACCAGTTCTGTGACTACTTGTTTTCCCGTAGTCTACGTGATGTATACAGCTCAGAGGATCTGATGCTAAGAAGTATCGATACCTCTGTTGAACTGATAATACTAAGTAATAAAAGATGCTAAAGATCATAAATAATAACGAAGAACATAAGTAAGATGTAAAAGCTTATAAGTTATTATGAGACACAAGAAATTACGTGGTTCGACATGTTGTCTACGTCCACAATGTAATGAATGATTGTTTGTATTAAGTATGGTGGTTACAAAGATCTTAAATGCTTCCCAAAGTAATAGAGATAACTCAAGTTGTAGTAAACACTTAAGTTCTAAACATTAAAGAGGTATAAGCTTAAGACTAGATCTTCTCTCCTAGATATTGAATGTCCTTATTTTGTTGATGAGGCTTGGTATTTATAGTCCCTTATGCTCTAGGTATATCTTTGTTGTCTCTAGGTCCATCGTCTGCTGATATACCTTTCGTACAAATGGTACCTTCATTCACGGGTGCAGGTTTTTTAGGGGTCGGGTCGGGTAAACCCGCGGTTTTTGGCTTGTTTGCCAACTCTAAGATTTTGTGACTTTAATTCCTGAAACCAAATTATCTTTTTCATCTTTTAAAAGAAGTTTCGAAAGCACCTCCATGCAAATGATAAACAGGTAAGGAGATAATGGGTCTCCTTGCCTAAGACCCCTTGTAACAACAAATTTTCTACTAGGCACTTCATTTAAAAGAACAGAAAAGGAAGTAGTAGTAATGCATTGCATAATAAGCTGACACCAGTCATTACTGAAACCAAAAGAAAACAGAGTTTGTTTTAAAAATTCCCATTCAGTTCTGTCAAGCGCTTTGGACAGATCTATTTTTAAAGCCATATTTCCTATTTTGCTTCTCGAGATTTTCATAGAATGTAAAATTTCATGCGCAACAATAATATTGTCAGTTATTTGACGACCAGGAATGAAGGCAGACTGATTTTGAGAAATAAGCTTAGAAAGTAAAGGTTTCAGTCTATTAGTTAAGATTTTAGAAATAATTTTATAAGTAGTATTACTTAGACTAATAGGCCGAAAATTACTAGGGGTGGAAGGGTTTTGAACTTTAGGGATCAAAGTTATATAAGTGTAATTCAGTTCTTTAAGAATATATTTTTTCCTGAAAAAATCTTGAACAAGGTTGATGATATCGGTTTTGACTATATCCCAGTGCGCCTTGAAGAAACCGGGTGGAAACCCATCCTGTCCTGGGGAGCCCCATTGATTCATATTAAGAGGGTGTTCTTAATTTCAGTTTCATCGGGAACCTTGGTGAGCATAATATTATAATTATCATGAATACAAGGTTCAATAAGATTACTAAGAAGATCAAGATGTTTCGCTTTACATGAAGTGCTTATATTTTTCAAATGTTTTATCAACATATTATGAATCTGAGAGCTATTCTCAATCCAAAGACCAGTATCATCCCTAAGAGTATGAATGTGAATAACACGTCTCCTGTTATTAGCAGTTTGGTGGAAAAAGGTAATGTTTCTATCAAAGTATTTGATGAATTTATCCTTAGAGGGATGATTCCAATAGTCATACTCTCTATTGTACCAGATATCCAGATTGTTCTGGGTATCCTTGATTTCTAAAATAGGCAAAGGATTAATGGAATGAAGGTATTCCATTTTCTTATTAAGTTCTTCCATGTTCTGGAAAATATTTCCAAAAACAGATTTATTCCATTTCGAAAGATAATAAGAAAGATTTTTAAGATTCTTTTGAATTTATAAGCGTAAGAGCCATTGATATTACAGTTCTAGTTTTTAGCTACAATATCTTTGAAACTTTCATGACTAAGCCAGGTTCTAATAATCTTAAAAGGTTTATGCGCATAATGCTTCACAGGTTTACATGTTAAAAGGATTGGCGTATGGTCATAACCAACTCTAGGCAAGTGGCTAACAATTGCATCAGGAAACATATTAGACCAACAAGAAGAAGAAAGCACTTTATCTATATGTTTTTTTATATTTTCCTGACCTTCCCTATTATTAGACCAAGTAAAAGGAATGCCTTGATATCTAAGGTCTTTTAATCCTAAAGATTGAATGTTATCATGGATGAATTATTGACATGAGAATTATTATTATTTCCACCCTGTTTGTCATTAACATGTAAAATAAAATTTCATCACCTATGTAAATAGAAATGATTAATCTTGTCCCACTGTAACTTTTTTCCTTTTTTTTTTTGGCCAATCAACAATTTCAATTTATTCAAATCAAAATGTGATTACATGATCGCTTACAAGAATAACAAAAGCATCAAAATACAAGATAATAGAACCCTAATACAAGTGAACATATCAATTCAAGTACATCGCGAAGAGAAAGAGCCATATACCGTAAAGATACCCAATTTTTATAGATGTAGTAGGGAAGGATGATGGGATACTCCGGAATCGATTCCGACCATTTAATTTGATTTCTTCTTCTTCAATAAGAGATACTCCTGTAAGAAAGGAGTTATTTGCCCAAAATCTTGTAAATACAAACGAACTCAGATGCCTAAATCCTTTGGATTGTTGATGTTCTTGATTCGAGAATAATAAGTCACGAACCAACGATCAATATTTGAATAAATCGCCCTCAAAGCGAAGAGAAACGCGCCCCAAATGGCGAAGAAAAATCGCTCCAAGTAGCGAAGAAATATGTCAAATGACATCAAAAAACAAAAAAACAACTTTTATTCAATTAAAACTTAAAAAGAAAAAGAAATCTTGCTCCGATCTGGTCCAGAAAGGACCAAATCTGAGCAAGAGATTAATGGATGCTAAGGTTTTTTTCCTTAGAAAGAAGAAGAAAAGAGAGGAGAGAGAGAAGAAGATGAGAAGACGAGCTAAAGCTGAATTGTTATACCTGTAAATGTTTTCCTATGTCATTAAGAGAACCATGCATGCAAATTACATTCCAAAAATTGTTAAAACAATCATTAATTTCAAAGAAACAAATATCAAAAAATTCAGCAATGCATTTAACCTTGATATTGTTATGCTAGGCAGTTAAAAACCTACCAGAAAGACCTATCCTACGGACAACAAACCAATCATAGAACTTTAGGTTTCTAGCTAAGAAATTCATACTGTCACTGGTAGCCTTAGTTTCTGCTAAGAAAATAAAATAAAATAAAATCAGGAGATTTTCCAATCCCCTGCACATTCCATGAAAGCATTTTCATTTTGAAAATTAAAGTATTTATTAAATAGCAAGGCACATAACAAGATACAAAAACTGCAAGTAAACAAAAGCAGAAAGAGCAGAGAGAGGTAATTAAGGCAAATTGAGTGAGAGGATTAAAAATATGCAGTTAACCAAAAGTAAGAGGATAAAAAATAGGCAAAATTAAAGTTGTAGGAAAAAGAAATTGAGTAAAAAGAGAGAGAGTGGAACTTGACCGATCTTCACTAGAGATTCAGCAAAACAACAAGAATTTCGGCTACGATAGATGTTCGGGTTGCAACTCCGTCCACAAAAACTACTTGCTTCCGAGACTAACTTCACCCAACCGCTTTGCCAAATTCCTTAATTCCAAAATCCTTATCTTCTCGCTTGATAATTTTTCTTAATGAAAACTTCTCTTCTCTTTTGATTTCATTTCAGTAATATTCAATGCATGAATTCCAATCAAACCACTCTATCAAAAACATATATGTAAAATTTTCGAACAAAAACACCCAACTCAATATTTCCTTTTAAGTAAGATTCTGACTAGCCAAAGTTGGTTTCACAGAGAAATTGAAGAGAACCCAAATCAATTTACTACTTCTGAAAATACAAAATAAACTTCCAATTCCAATTAAGAGACACCCTTAAACTTGATTAATCCCAAAATCTTAAATGAAATTATAAGTTTTCCTTTCATTTCAAAGAAACCCAATTGGATTATTGAATCAATTGTTTTAACAATCCAAAAAGAACTTCTGACCAACAACTGGAGACTTCAAAGTAGAGACTTGTTCTTCAATTCAAATATCACCAACCAGAGAATCTTACTTGCAAAATATGACAATTGCATCAATAGCTTCCAAAAACAGATCCTGAGCTCGATTTCAGAGAAAATTATTTGCTCTTGAAGAATAAGAATCACCAGTCAGAACCACCAACAGTAGCTTCCGATCTTGTGTTTCGCCAAAAACCCTAACTTTGACCAATCAAGCTTGGAAAAAGAAGAAAGGGATAAATCCTGAAAAAGGAGAAACAAAGATTAATGAAATAAGAGTTTATTAATCAAAACATTTAAATGAGAAAAATCATGAATAGATACGAGAAAAATCAAAACATTCAAATCAGAAAAGTCTATAAAAATTCCACCAAGGGAAGAAAGGTTCTAAAATAGATACGAGAAATCAACTAAAAGCAAAGATTAAAACTCTGGAAATGTTGAATCATTAAAAAGAAGATGATCTAAATCTGAATCATGGACATGCAGAGGATTTTGTCTCCAAAAATGATGAGAATCAATGAAGGGTGGGTAGGCTCGGCGTTCGCCCGATTTGCAGTGTGAGATATGCTAGATCATATGCCATGCGCGCAGTTGTACCAGCAAGTTGTTGGAGTGGCCACAATTTTTTAACCCTTTTTTGTGCTGTTTCTACCAATTAAAGTGCTATGTATCACGATAGACGGCAAGTACGTGCACTTATGAATGGATGTCAAAAGCCTAGTTAGTAAGTTCGCGAATGATTCGCGAATCATTCGCGAATTTTTCCGTATCACGAATTTTACCGTTTTATTCGCGTACGTTTGCAACTCCGAACCCAAATCACGTATTATGTGGCATTCCCGGATTATTCGCGAACCGTTCACGAATTTTACGTATTCCGAATGATACGTCCGCTTAATTCGCCATAAATTCTTTAGCTTTTACTTTTCAAAGACTCCACTTTTTGGGTTTTACTGCCTTCCGAGCATACACGACCGAATATTAGACGTGTTGTAATTTTTATGAAACAAAAACGACTGAAGAGATTTGAAGGTGAAGGTGAGAGAGATCTCAAACTCACTAACCAAGCATCTACACCACCATACGACGTCCTCTTGGATAACTAATGTTGTATATATTATTAATATCATCATATTAAGTTTATTTTTCTTTAAATAACTCACACATATGCATAAAAATTGGTCTATGACCTTATAAATACAAATTATTTGTTATATATAGATACCGAATTTTCAGAGCCGAACTCACATTTATAAATCGAATTATACACGTACGTATGCCGTTCCGAATTACTGACGAATCACGTCCCGTTGACCGAATTTTGGACCGAATCTGGATTTTACAAAACCGTATAATACTCGTACGTTTGCCGTTCCGTACGTTTGCCGAATCCCGAATTGCTAACTAGGGTCAAAAGTAAACGGTCAGTCAAATACATGGGTGAGCCGTTAGATGAATAAAATCAACGACGATAAATTAACTTTCAATTAAACGGGCAAACCTCTAACCCTAATAGCTAGTATATATAAACGGGTGGAGAATACGAAGAAACTAAACTGCGCCTCCCTCCCTCGTCTGTGCAGAAAAATGAAAGGAAGAAATCAAACCTTAACCTCAGATCGGAAGATCATTACAGCAGCAGGTTCGATAGCATCATCAACCACAAATTATTTCATTACAGTATTTCCTCTCAAGGTGGTAAAATATGATCATGTTTTCCGATGAAGAAAGGAGCTCCTTGTATGATCTTGGTATTCGGGGTTTTGATGAATCCGAAGCTCGAATCAAAGTCTGTCGGATAAATTCCTTGCTAGTATGTTAGATTCAAAACGAAAAGAAGGAAGTTGTATAAATATATAATCTCGTCTATGAATACTAGTCTTACTTTGATTATCTTTTTGATAGTAGTTGAATAGCAGTGTTCATAATGTAAAAGGAGAAAAAAAGAAGAAATTGTCTCCAAGTTGTTCCCTAAATGAAATGAATTATATGCATGGCGTGATGTTAATTGCTTTTTATACTGAAATCTACCACTTCAAAATTGGATGTGAATTTCTAATGACCAAATTGAGATTCAGAACTGCTATTGTTCTTCTCTGTTATCCTTTTTTTTTTTTTTTTTTTTTTTTTTTTGATAATTCATGTTATCTTTCCAATTGGTTTTTTAAATTAAGTTGTTAAGTAGTCAGATGTGGAAGAAATTGATTTGTTTTTGTTGAGTTGGAATTTGAGGATTTGACCACATGGATTGTCCTGTACCAATCTTGGTGGTGGATAGTGATTCGTTTAATGTCCAAGTTTGGAGATGCTGCAGCAATTACTAGTTCAAGTATATGTTCATCTTCATTGTTGCAAAATTTGAAGGAGATGCTGCATTGGCCTGTCAAAGCAGAGCAAGTAGTAACCTCCTTAATCATGTTCTCCTTAATTTGAGCATATATGGTGGTTTAAGTAGTAATCAAGTTCTCCTTAATTTGAAAATTGAATGGAAGATGAGGCTAATGTGAACAAGAAGGCTGGTGAAGCATCTTTCATTTGCAAATGAACCTCAAGTTGTTCAGTGGAAAGGCTGAGCGAGCAGAATTCAGTATGCTGATTGATTTTCATGAAGGTGTCGCTAACATGTTGCTGGGTGGAGGGAGCATTTGTTCATTGTTTTTCAAGGGAAGTTTGTGTATTGGGTTTCACATTCCTGGCACACAGATGGAAAAACCTGCAGCTCTAGTTTGTTAAAGAAAGGTTTAGAGATGGGTTATGGTTAGCCTTCCAGCACTCACCTATAATGCTTTTGTAGTCTTCATGGTTGAGCCAAGGGCCAAAGAATTTGAATGGGATTTGACCATGTTTCCATGAGGAATTGGTATTGAGGATGATAGGGTTATGATAAGAACCAATGACAGTGAGATTGGAGATGGTAGTGTTGGGTTGATTTTCTAGCCAAGCTTCATTAGCTAGTCCTCTATCTAATATCTTCTCAGTAAGTTGGAGACCAGTTCTGTGACTACTTGTTTTCCCGTAGTCTACGTGATGTATACAGCTCAGAGGATCTGATGCTAAGAAGTATCGATACCTCTGTTGAACTGATAATACTAAGTAATAAAAGATGCTAAAGATCATAAATAATAACGAAGAACATAAGTAAGATGTAAAAGCTTATAAGTTATTATGAGACACAAGAAATTACGTGGTTCGACATGTTGTCTACGTCCACAATGTAATGAATGATTGTTTGTATTAAGTATGGTGGTTACAAAGATCTTAAATGCTTCCCAAAGTAATAGAGATAACTCAAGTTGTAGTAAACACTTAAGTTCTAAACATTAAAGAGGTATAAGCTTAAGACTAGATCTTCTCTCCTAGATATTGAATGTCCTTATTTTGTTGGTGAGGCTTGGTATTTATAGTCCCTTATGCTCTAGGTATATCTTTGTTGTCTCTAGATCCATCGTCTGCTGATATACCTTTCGTACAAATGGTACCTTCGTTCACCGTCCGCCTTATCCAGTCGAACTCTGCCACCTCAGCTGACCCACGTCTTCCCAACCTTTGCAAAGGATGTGAATTTGCAGACTTTTTTGATAAAAAGAAGACTGCAAAAGACTCATAGTTTATGCTCAAGTAGAACTCAGCTCAATCAAATGGAAGAATGAAAACATTATTAGAAACTCCAAAGCCAACTTATCATTTTTTGTTTCTTCCTCTTCGTTTTTGGGCTTCACTTTCATCTCATTCTTTTCTGCGCATTTAACTTAGTTGACGTCCAAAATCTACTTTTATCATTAAATAACATAAACGTAATTATACACTACTCTGTAATAAGATTTAGCACAATATTTTTTAATAATAAATGATTCCCTGTTCATAAATGCGGTAATACCTAGACAACCAAGACTCAGCAAAAAAAAAAAATGCACCCAAATCTATTAAATAATGCACCCTCGATAGCAAGATTTTACCAACCCAAACCCATACCCGTGATCCTAGCTCACTCACTTTTTACACAATAGGTTGCTTCCGCGAAAGTCCCAAAAGCACTTCCCGGATGTGAAATGAAATCCAAACTAAAATCTAGAAAACAATTTGGATTCCGTTTGTTTTTATTTCTTTCCCAGATGCAGAACACCAAACCCTCTTTCAGTTCACCACTTTTCTGCCTCTCTAGGTCAAGAAATTAGCTAGGTTTTACAGATTTCATTCAGATTTTAAGCTCAATTCTGGTCTCTTCTCTGGTTTCATAGTTGAGATTTCTTCTGTTTTAGAAATGGTTGCAGTAGAACCAGCAACTGGGATTGATTTGGGAACAACCTATTCATGTGTAGCAGTATGGCAGAATGGCGGTGTTGAAATCATCCCTACTGATCAAGGAAATCGTACTACTCCATCTTATGTTGCGTTTACTGATACTCACCGTTTGATCGGAGATGGTGCTCTGAATCAAGTTGCTATGAACCCTATCAACACTGTTTTTGGTGAGACTCACTACTTTCCTAAATTCCAATTATCGATTGATTATCTGAAATTTCATTATCATGTTGAGATTTCATTAATTTGCACTGCGAATTTCACATTTTAAAGTTCTTCAGAATTTGTATCTAGATTTTCATGATTTTGTTTGTTCAGTGTGGTAAGTATATAGAGTTTAGTACAAATTCAAATTGAGTTCTGACCTTGAGGCTTGTGTTAATCCGGCCACCATGCACGGTGGTTGTGTAAACAAACCACTTGAGTTGTGAAAGACATGATCAGGTGGTATAGAGGTACCCTTCTGGCATCTATTTAAGAGATCTGGACTAGGCATGAAATTTCACATTAAGGCTAGTCCTGACTAATCCATATGCACTACGACCTTCGTTTTGCCGTCTATTAGTATTTAAGAGATGTTGACTAATCCTTACAAACAATTCCTTATGGCTCTGCAGCAACCATGCATACGTCTATCATTTTCATCTATTAGCGTTGTCTGTGTTGTCTTAATTTGCTAGATAATATTAAGAGACCAGCTTGTGGATTTTGTTAAAAAAAATATGAAAATATGGAAACATCCATGATACTCTTTTGGGGATCGTATAGAGATCCTAGAACTCCAGTAGTAGTGAAGTTGAAGCAAGAGTTGATTCTTAAAACTCGCTTTGTATTGATGTTTCTTGCTTGCTTGCCAATGAACTGGACTTGCCTATTTATAGGCTTACATAACCAAGACTTTATACTCCACATTTCTATTGCTTGAATGTTCACCAGTAAGTCACCTTTTACAACGGACCAGGAAACTACCTAGAAAATTCTTGATAATTTCTAATCTTAAGAGCGGAACTTAGTTCACAGTAAGTCACCTTTTACAACGGACCAGGAAACTACCTAGAAAATTCTTGATAATTTCTAATCTTAAGAGCGGAACTTAGTTCACAGTATAGACTTTACTGTATTAGCCTAGACAATTCTAGGCTACTTTTTCTCTAGATTTTTCTAGAGATTTCTTTTCTTAATTTACACTTTGACAAATTACATGTTCCAACAGTTTTTGAGTTAGCATCTCAATACCATTATCTGAATTTTATTCTGTTTTGTAGATGCGAAACGTTTAATTGGCAGGAAATTCGACGATACCTCTGTTCAGAGTGACATCAAGCTATGGCCTTTCACAGTCGTTGATGGAGAAGTCAAGAGACCAATGATTCAAGTCAATTGCATGGGACAGGTTAAAATGTTATCAGCTGAGGAAATCTCATCCATGGTTCTCACTAAGATGCGAGAAACAGCTGAAGCTTATCTTGGCACAATTGTTATGGATGCTGTTATCCCTGCTTACTTCAATGATTCACAACGCCAAGCTACTAAAGATGCTGGTATAGTTGCTGGCCTTAATGTAGTACGAATCATCAATGAACCAACGTGGGCAGGAATTGCTTATGGTCTAGATAAGAAGGAAACCAATGTAGCCACTGTAAAGGAGAAGGCGAGCTATGCTGTTGCAGAGAATGTTCTCATCTTTGATCTTGGTGGTGGTACTTTGGATGTTTCAATACTCAGCATTAAAGAAGGAATCTATAAAGTCAAGGCTACAGCTGGAGATACCCATCTTGGAGGAGAGGATTTTGATAATAGAGTGGTTAATCACTTGGTTCAAGAATTCAAGAAGAAGCACAAGAAGGACATTAGTGGAAATCAGAAGGCTATTAGGAGGTTAAGAACATCATGTGAGAGGGCAAAGAGAACTCTCTCATCTACTACTCGGACAAAAGTTGAGATTGATGGTCTATATGCAGGAGTTGATTTTCATGCATCTATCACTCGTGCTAAATTCGAAGAGTTGAACATGGATTTGTTCAAGCAATGTATGGAACCTGTTGAGCTGTGTTTGACTGATGCTAAGATGGACAAGAGTAGCATTCAAGAAATTGTTCTCGTAGGTGGGTCCACTCGAATTCCAAAGATTCAGTCTCTATTGCAAGATTTCTTCAATGGAAAGAAACTCTGCAAGAGCATCAACCCTGATGAAGCTGTGGCTTATGGTGCTGCTGTGCAAGCTGCTATTTTGAGTGGTGAGGCTAATGAGAAGGTGCAGAACCTGGTGTTAGTGGATGTCACCCCTCTTTCTCTTGGTGTTCAGACAAAAGGAGGTGGTATGAGTGTGGTGATCCCGAAGAACACAAGCATTCCCACCAAGAACCAAAAAGGTTACACTACGGTTTTGGACGATCAAATTAGTGCGTAGTTTTTGATATTCGAAGGTGAGAGAATTAACACCAGTGACAATAACTTGTTGGGTACCTTCGTGTTGCAAGGAATTCCACCAGAGCCTCGTAATGCTGTAAAGCTTACAGAATATTTTGATATTGATGCAGATGGTATATTGACGGTGGTTGCCGAGGACATGAAATCAGGTAGTAAAAATGTGATTACTGTCAAAAATAATAAGGGAAAGTTGTCTTCTGATGAGATTAAGAGGATGGTTCAGGATTCTGAGAAATACAAGGAAGATGATGAAAAACACAGGAAGAAGGTAGACTTAAGGAACACCTTTGAGACATATGCAATCAAGATGAGGAGCATGATCAGTAATAACGGAGGGATGCTATCATCCAAGGATAAAAAGAATATCAAGAATGCAGTCAACAACGCCGTTCAGTGGTTGGAAAGCAGTGAACTTGGTAAGACAGACGATATCATTGACAAGATGAAGGCATTACAGAATTTATGCGACCCTATCGTTGATAAGCTGTACCAGCAGGGTGATACTGATAGCCCTCCTTCAACAAGATCAGGCAGTGTTGCATCAAAATTTTCGAAAATCTTAAGATCATTTGGTTTCCTCTGATCAGGTGTTATGCCACGACATGGTTAGTTATAGTTTGGCCATAGTTCATACGTAATAGTCTTTAATTAGGTTTTCTACTTTCATGGTTGTGTTTGTTAGTGATTTAACTTTTAGGTAGAAGGGTATACATAACTTGCATTGTTTGCTCTCAACCTTTGACAGACGAGGGTAAGCACAATGATGTTTCCTAGCGTAAGTGAAGTTTTCGCGACTTGTTTAGCTGCTAATTTGTGTGCATTTACTCTTGCATTATCTTCAGGAGTGTCAAGTTTAATATAAACAGTACTTAACTTATGGACCAATTTAAGGTTATATTATCAGTTATTTATTTTACATGAGAAAGATGTTGTGTTCCTTCTAAGACCCATTGTTGTTTCTCATGAAACTGATGCTGAAAACCCAAGACTGGATGCTAACAGGTGCCCCATCATTCAATTGTCTTTCTTAAGTGCTAACTATGCAATTAAATAGGTTTTTCATTTTCATCTTTAGGGATTTTACGCTTTCACCGGAATGTCAAAACATTGAGTAAACATTATTGCAACATTGTAAAAATACGAATACAGCCACTGAACTTGGACATGCTGTCAAATGGAGCTTACCACCACCTCGCGGCGGCACTGCACGGCACCCTCCAATTACCTCCGATTTAAGCACAACAAACAGACCCTTGTAACAGTGGCTCTGTATTCCCTTGAATTTACTACTGGAGTAGAAGCAAAGACTTTTTACAGCTCCTACACTAAAGTAAGTCAGTAATAACAAAAATCTTTATGACCAGAAAGCCCTCGTATGACTCTCTCCAATAATTGTAAGGGTATAATTGTCAAAAACATCTACCTAAGGCAAAATTTATACTGTAACTTTTTTCTTCTTCTTCTAGTTGGTGTAATGGAGATGACTCAGATGAAATCTGGTGATGTTGATACTGTCGGTGTTTCTAAGATGGGGATGGTTGATGAGATTCCTCCAGATGAACATCGTTGTTGTGAAACTGCTAATGGAGGATGGAGATGCAAGAATTTCAGGATGAATCGTGGCGCTGCTTCTGATGATGATAGTGTTCCTAGGACCAAATTCTGTCAAAAACATTTCTATGGTAGGTATCCTCATAAGAAGAAGAACTCAAGTGGAAAGAAGGTATCAGAGGAAGGTGAAGCAGGAGGAATTCAACAAATTACTAGTGATGATACTTGTGAGTAACTCTTACACACATTTCTCCCATTTTCAGTGGATCTTCATTTCTGGTGATTTTTGTTTCGTTTGCTTCGGATTTGATAATTAATTGAGAAATTTCACAGTTTCATCTGTTAATTAAAGTCCCCCAAAGGAGTAAGATCACTGTGTTGGGAATTTTCTATCCAGCAGATACAAGATTGTTGAAGGTGGTTCTGCCAAATTAGTGACCAAGAAGAAAAATGTCAAAAGAACAAAAAGCTCTTGAGAACTAAAACCACTGAAAAAACCAGTGGTTGAAATAACGGAGGAAGATGGTAATGGAAGGTGACCTGCTACTTGATGAAACAACTAATCAACCAGCTACTGATGATAACTGTCCCTGTGAGTAACTCTTGCATACATTTCTGTCTGCTTCAATGTATCTTCATTGTAGTGATTTTTGATGTGGTTGTTATTGATGTTTCTTGTTCTTTTCGTTTGCTTACATGTTTAAATTTGTGATAATTGAGAAATTCCAGAGGAACAGTAACAATTATTCCATTGTAACTACTTGGGGATTTTTTATGCAGCTGATACAATTGTAGAATGTGGTTCTGCCGATATTCGGAGGAAGAAGAAAAACGTCAAAAGAACAAAAAGGTCTGGAGAATTAAAATCACCAAGGAAGGTGTGGTTGACTTGGAGAAAACGGGAAATTATAAGATGAAGTGTCTTGAATTGTCTTTGAAGCTTGAGAGGAAGAAATTGGAATGCGCTAAACTGCAGGGTAAACTAGCCTAGGTAGAAGAAACTAGAAAGACTGCTGAGACTGAACGGACGCCTGCGGATGCTGCTGCAAGTTGGGAGAAGATGTTTTCCTACATGGAGAGTCGATTCCAGGGGAAGGATAACGGGAATTCGACAATGGCTGGATGTGTAGAGTCTCGCATTGCAAAGTTGAAGAGCTTAGTTCTGGGGATGGAGAATGAAAATTCAACAATGGGATGTTTAGAGTCTCGCAATTCAAATTTGGAGAGTCTAGTTTTCAAACCAGAGAGAAGGTGCTCCATATTATTTATGACGTTGGTGTCAATAAGCATCATGAATCAGAGTCAGAATTTCCCAAATACTCTGCTGTGAACATTTCTTCTGGATGTCTACATTTATCAAGTGGGGGTGAAAACGTTGAAGAAGGGAATGGTAGGGGCTGTTCAGATGTGATACAATCTCAACATGATCAATTGGAAATGAGTAAAAAGCTTTTTGTCAACTTGGTCTCTGATAACGATGCTCAAAGTCTTGGCGAATCTGAAGATTCCGATACTTCTCCTGATTCAGGAACTTCTCTTGGTGGCCTTATGGAAATGCTGGCGATGAAATACAGGAATAGGAATGACGACAAAGAAAGGAAATGGAAATCTGAGGATGATATGCTTTCCTCATTTGAAGAGGATCCTCAGCTCTGCATGAGAGCTGTTTGTGCTCTCCATTGACAGCAGATATCCGAAGACGAAATATTTGTTCCTTTTCTCTGATGTGCTAAGGTATATTAAGAATTCTCCTCCTTTTTTTTTTTTTTTTTTTTTTTTTTCCAATTTCGATTATACTTAAACTGCATCAAATTACTGTCTGTGTAGTTAAAATACAATGTTGCAAGAATTTAAAAGCTTGTTAGTTTACATTTATATACCGTCTATGTTCAAATGCTTAATTTAGAAGGCTATTATTGGGGCGCCACACTCCAATAGAGGGGCTTCATTTGGATTTTTAATGTCCAAAAAAGTAGTTATGGGATATCCTAACACATATACAAAATGTCTAGATTACCCTTTAACTAAAATAAAAACTTAAAAACCGTAAAAGTGATTTTACGTTCAGGTTTGGATTAATTCAAACCGTAGAATTTTATTTGCATGTAGTTTTACGTCCGGGTTTGGATTAGTTCCAACTGTAAAAGCTCATTTTACGTCCAGGTTTCTTTTAATTCTAACCGTAGAATCTGATTTTACGTCCAGTTTTCTTTTAATTCCAACCGTAGAAGTGATTTTACGTCCAGGTTTGAATTATTTCCAATCGTAGAAGTGATTTTACGTCCAGGTTTGGATTAATTCCAACCGTAGAATTTTATTTGCATGTAATTTTACGTCCAGGTTTGAATTAGTTCCAACCGTAAAAGCTCATTTTACGTCCAGGTTCATTTTAATTCCAACCGTAGAATCTGATTTTATGTCTAGTTTTCTTTTAATTCCAACCGTAGAAGTGATTTTACGCCCATGTTTGGATTATTTCCAACTGTATAAGTGATTTTACGTCCAGGTTTGGACTATTTCCAACCGTAGAATTTTATTTTACGGCCAGTTTTTCTTCCCACAAAAACTTTGTCCCAGAATTCACCAAGTATACAACAAAATTCATTAATTTAATTTTTATCTAATTAAATTAAATTAAAATTAAGTACATAAGGGTTGTTTAGTCATTACAAATTTATTTTAGATAAGGGGTTTTTGATATTACTTATAGGTGACCTGTTTTTGTCCTATTAGGTGACGCCCTTCTAATAGAATGTGACGCCCCAATAATAACCTTCTTAATTTATTGGATGGACTCTTTTCACAATCTGTGGCGGAATTGGTAAGGTTGTTTTATTAAGATCTCTAGTAGCGATATCATATGAACGAGGCAATTCCTCTATTATTTGGATTTACTTTCCAATAGTATCAAGTTTTGTGTCAAGAGGACTCATCATAAAATACATTTATCCTTTTTTTTTTTTTTGTAAGTTAAGTGCATTCAAAAAGAACTAACTTAGGGAGTTAGAAACCCTTCCATCACAGAAAGTAGATTTATCCAATGTAGGCATGACTGAGTTCATCCTAACATTAGATTTATTTACTTCAACAGCATTTGTAATACAAGAAGGTGGAGTTCTACTCCAATTCGAAGTTTGTCTAAAAGCTTTTGCCTCTTTTGCTAAGAGGTATGCTACACTATTTGCAGCTCTTGGAACATAACTAAAACCCAAAAAAGACTGACACAAACTAAAATCATTCTTGACTTCTTCCATTCTGGACTGGTTTCGGCATTCAATCTCTGACTCTTTTCCATTCAGGTAGTCCATTAGACATTTGCAGTCACCTTCCACCAAAAAATTCGATAGTCCCAATTCCATTGCCCATTTCGCTCCCTGTTGTAAAGCTATTTTTTCCGCTTCTTCAGGGGAAGTAGCTGAGACTGATCCTACTCTACATTGTAGGAATTCACCTGCATCATTTCGTAAGATTAAAGAAAAACCTGCAGGCATAGTCTTTGAGATTGATGTTGCATCATATTAGTTTTCCATTGATTTTTATTAGGAGCAATCCAAGAATCAGAAATTTGTTTTCTAATTTTTTTCAAAGGCTTAGAATGTGTATTCCAAAAGTCTAAATGTCTCTGGATTTCTAAACTTAATTGAGAGCTAGATAATGAAGTTTTTTCGAGAACTCTATTACATCGTTCTTTCCATATAAACCATGCTTTGGTTAATATGAGCTCTAAAGAAATAGTTTGATTAGGATTTTTCATCCAATGTTTACAGATATCTAAGAAAGAGATAGTATTCAGAAAGCAAGCAATCACAGGATTTGGTTCAGATGCCCAGATCTCTTGAGCATAGGGACAAAAAATTAAGAGGTTTTCTATTGATTCCTCATCCGGGCAGCCAAAGGAGCATTGAGGATGTACATCCTCCATAAATTTAGACAATTTTTGGTTCGTTGATAAAGCGTTTTGTAAGCATTTCCGTGCGAATTTTTTTATTCTGTCAGATATATTTAGGTTCCAGATTTTTTTCCAGAAAGAGTCTAGTTGTCTTAGATTGTAGTGGTTCATGGTCTTCTCATTTAGTTTGTTATACATAGATTTAACAGAGAAATTCCCAGATTTTGTAAGAAGCCACCTCAAAGTATCTTGTTTACCTTTTGTTATTCTAGTATTTATAATCTTTTCAGTTATATGATTGAGGAACATTCCAAAAATTAGAGTATTATTCCACTTCTTTGTGATGGGATCCATAAGATCTTCCACAAGTGTTAAATGGTTGTTAGTTGTTGATTTCCAGTTACTGAGATTGTTTTCCAGATTAGAGATCCAATTGTCATCCCAAATACTAGTTTTTTTACCATCCCTTATTTCCCATATGCTATTTTGTTCAACTAATGTTATACCTTTAAAAATACATCTCCAGATCCGTGGTAGGTTTTTTGGCTCTAAAGGGAGAAGTATGTCTAAAGTATCTTGGTTTCAATTGAGAAACCCACAGTGCATTAGGTTCTGATAAGAGTCTCCAGGCTAGTTTAGCTATCATGGCCAAGTTAAACTTATGTGCATTTCTTAGACCTAGCCCCCCTTTATGTTTAGGTTTACGTATGATCTGGGGTAATAACCTTTATAGTTAGTTTCTTTACCCCACCAGAAATCTCTTTGGAGTGCATCTATTTTATTAGTAATTCTTTTGGGTAAGATGAAGCAACTCATTTGGTAGCTAGCCATACTAGCCAGATTTGCTTTATTGAGAACAAGTTTGCTTGTTTGAGCAAGTAATTTTCCCATCCATATTTTTATTTTAGTTTCCATCTTTGCAACTAAGTCTTCAAACAATTTAATTTTTGCTTTAATGATAAACAGAGGTGTTCCTAAGTAAGAGTCAAGAGGATTAATTTTCTTTATTTTTAGAATTTTACTTATCATTCTTTGATGTTTAGGTTGCACTTTTTTACTAAAGAAGATTCCAGATTTCTCAAAATTTATAAGTTGTCCTGAGGCTTTGCCAAAAGAGTCTATAATAGACAGAATATTGTGACATTCCTTCAAGTCAGCTCTAATAAACAACAGGCAGTCATCTGCAAAGAAAAGATGAGGATTGTTCTTTGGGGTTATTTTGACACCATTGATTAGCTTCTTATCTTCTCCTTCTAGCAGCATTCTGGAAAAGATTTTCATACAAATGGTGAATAAGTATGGAGGAAGGGGATCTCCTTGTCTAAGTCCCCTGAAAGGTCTAAAATATTCCCCTGGGCTTCCATTTAGCAAAACAACAATAGAAGAAGTATAAATACATTGGTAGATGAGATTACAAAAGTTATCATCAAAACCAAATGCTTTCATAGAGGACATTAAGAAGTTCCAGTCGATTCTATCAAATGCCTTTGACATGTCAATTTTAACACCCATTCCAGCATGCTTGGCCTTCTTTTTTTTAAGAGAGTGAATTATCTCTTGAGCAATGATTATATTGTCAGAGATTTGTCTTTTTCATAAGAAGGCTGCTTGAAATGGAGAAATTAAGGAGTTTAGAAAGGGTTTCATTCTGTTTGATAGAATTTTGGCTATTATTTTGTAAATAGTGTTACAAAGACCTATTGGTCTGAAGCCACTAGGATGCTTAGGGTATCTAGATTTAGGGATTAAAGTACCAGTTTCAAAGAACTCTTGAATTGCAGAAACAACTTGATCACCCACATTTTCCCAATTAAGTTTGAAAATAATAATTGGGAAGCCAACTGGGCCAGGGGATTTATTGGGTTTTAATTTCTTTATAACTTGCCATATCTCCTCAACTGAGGGGACAAAGTTAAGAGTAGAGTTCATGTCATAATTAATACAGGGGCTTATATTTTGGAAAATAAGAGGATTGGGGTCAGGAGGAGGAGAAGGGAAAAAAAAAAGAGAAGAAATAGTCCATAAGGACTCCTGTATTTCTTCTCTCTTAAAGGAAAGCACATTGTCCTTCCTTTTAAGACACTCAATAGACAATAGTGTTCCATTTTCTTCTTTTCGGGGTATTAGTATGGAAAAATTTAGTATTTTCTCACCTAACTGAACTAAGTTGTCTCTAGATCGTTGTTTAGCTATGGCTTCTTGAGTTGCATATAAGCTTTCTAATTGGGAAAGTTTTTCTTTAATTTTGTTTTCCTTTTGATAAATAAAGTTAGCTTTGTCAAAATTATTTATTTGGGAAAGTAATTGTTTAATTTGTTTAGAGGGTAAGCCAAAAACATGCTTTCTCAAGTAATCTAAATTAGTTTGTACATTCTCGAGGTTCAAGATAGAGAAGTTGTAGGATCTCCATTGATTACATGGTTCCATGACTCTCTAATGGTTTGAACATAAGAGATATCCTTTTGCCAGGTATCATAAAATTTAAAAGTGTGAAGGGCTTTAGTAAATGTAGTGTCTAAATTTAGAGAAATAGGAAAATGATCAGATCCTACTGCCACAAGATGAGATAATTCTGCATTTTGGAATTTATCACTCCATTCTAGATTAGCAACTGCCCTATCTATCCTCTCTTGAATGTGAGATGTAGATTCCCTGTGATTTTTCCAAGTATAATCATAACCTTTGAAGCCAATATCATGGAGTCCTGCTAAATTTAGAATATTTTGGTAATAGTCACTATCAGACTTTTTGAAGGGTAATCCTCCTAGTTTGTCTTCCTGACTAAAAATCATGTTGAGATCACCAAGTAAAATCCAAGGCATAGAATTTCTGTTGACCTGATTAGCTATTTCAGAGATGAAGTCCCATGCTTCATTTCTGTTAGATGGATAAGGACTACCATAGAAGCAAGTTAGAAGCCAAGGAATAGAGTCTGTATTGGTATGAACTATGATATTTATCATGTTTAGATTCCACTGCACAATTTCAAATGAGAATCCATCAACCCATCCTATAGCTAGCCCTCCTACTGCTCCAATTGGATCAACTATATGAGTATTAGGGAAGTCATTAAGGATACTTTTCACTAAGTGTCTTTTAGATTTAGTTTCAGATAAGAAGATGATTTCTGGTTTATCCTTACTTATTAATTGATTTAGGTGATTTTGTGTGAAAGGGTTTCCACACCCTTGGACATTCCAAGCAATAATTTTCATGGTTAGCAAACAGAAGATGATTATTTTTATCTAAATTAAGGGAAAATTAGAAATTCTAAGTAATTGGGTGAAAATGTGGACCTAAGAGTGACAAAGTTTTCCTATGCTAAATCAATTATCAATTCTCTAAATTAACAGCAAACTAGGTAGAGAATATCAATCAATCAAAGGAAAAAACATATTGTAAATGAATAAGTTCAAATTTTAGGGTTACCTGGTTTTCGACATTAGGCACTGATGGGGAATCAAGAGAAAAAGGGATTGGAACAGGATCATCCATTGATTTCTTATGTTCTTTGAGATTGGAGCCATGTTGATTAAATGAATGCATGTTATCAGCACTAGAGACCAAAATTCTCAGTTCTTCTGAAGAAGAAGAAGATAACAAATCTGGTACAGAAATAGAGAATGCCGATTTGGGTTGATTAATGGAGATGCAATGTTCGAATGCAATGATGAAATGTTGATAACCGGAGAATGAACATGTGATGCAATTGAAGAAGACGCTATGGATTCCCCTGAAGGAGAACGAGATAGATGTTCATTAGCATCCACATACGGAGGAGAAGAGAAAGATAATCTTCTAGCCACTTTACTTTGATCTGGTTCAGTTCTAATGTTTATCGGATTATCTTGAACTTGTTGCGGTTCCAAAACTTGGTCAGAGTTAATCTGAATCGGTTCCAATGCACGAATTATTCTATACGTTTCTGAGTTACCCGATCTCACCGATTCAACACTCGACTCATGAAGTGGAATATAATTTTCAGGCAAGTTAAAAGGAAAAGTTCTCTTTCCCAGAATACAGCTAGATGCCTGAGGCATTTCTTCTTCATACGTTACCGGTCCCAATACTTCATACTCATGGTTAACCTCCGACTGGTGCAGGACAGGGTTAACAGGGTTAATAGTCATTGGATGTTCCTCCCTGTATAACTCGAATAAAGATGTTCTATTATTAGGGTTATCCAAGAATTCCTCAACTGAGCCCATTCTTCCATGAGCATCAGTATTGTCTTGAGGATTCCAAATTTGAATTGATGTGTTATCTAAGACAAAGATGTCATATGCAGGACCTGGTGAAGGCATGTAGATATCGTAAATATCCTCCAAAGGTCTATGTTGAAGTATAACACACTGATTGATCTTGTGTCCAAAACGGTTGCATAAAGATCAGAACTTGGAAGGGAGATTAAGATAAGAAAAGAAAAGTTCTCTCACAGGGTGGTTAGCTACTTTGACTCTAAGTTTCTTGACTAATGGTTTTTCTATGTTAACCCAAACTAGTACTCTTGGTTCAACATCAAAACTGCCTTTCCGCTCTACTCACAATTCCTATTTTGCTAGCTATTAAGCCGATACGTTGCCCATATCGATGCTCAAATTTAGTGTTAGAGATGCATGCCCAGAGATGTATTTCATTGACTACTTCCGTTGATATTTGCATACCCGGGAAAGCAGAATGAGCTGACATAACGTTACCATAAGGATACAATGGACCATTAATAACAACCCAGCTGAGATCCTCAGAAGTGCGAAAAGTGATAATAAACAGATTTGGATCTACCTCCCTAATTTGGAAACCGATATTAAGCCGCCTGAAATGTCTGAGAACACTTCTAATGTCTTCAGTCGAGTAAGTATCAGTTGAGAAAAGTCTGACTAAGATGCTATTCTCTTTAGTGCCAAAATCCCTCATTAAAGCAGGTGGAGTTGGTAGAATGCCAACGTTGGTGTAATTTGCGTATCTTTGAGCTATAGATAATCTACTAAGGTGCTTGTATGCATTATGATCATTCATGATGAAAGATAAAAAAGAGAAAGAAGGCAAATGGAATGAGCAGGAAAAGAGTTAACTATGCAAGAGAATGCAGGAATGGATGCAAAGAAAAATAGAAAGGGAAGATTTAGAAAAATAAGAGAGCGCGCGATGTCAGAGATGAAAACAAATTTGAATTCTTGGGATACCAAAAGAAGAGAGAAAAACAGATTTTAAGGTTTATAAAACCTCGACCAATCACGGATCGACAGCATCCCTACAGGCTAAAATCAAAAAAGAAGCATACAAATTAAGACACCTATGATAGGATCGAAAAGTAACACAAATAAGAGACAAGATAATGTTGAACAAATAAGGGACAAAGAGAGAAGAAAACTGGCTTAAGTGTTGACAAAAACACGTTACCACAGAGACAGACGCAAAGAAATTGCTATATCTTTCTAATGTAATTAATGTGAAGGTTAACAGGTTTTCATCCAGAAAAATTAAAGATGTTGATTAGACTAGATAAAGGATTAGGCCTCTACTAGTCCAACGTCTTAACTAAATTCTAGAGGGGTCTAAGTCTCGTTAAGGCACCGTTTTGGTCCTCCAGTCCAACGGCTTAAGAAAAGTCTAGAGGGGTCTAAGTCTCGTTAAGGCACCGTTTTGGTCCTCCATTAATGGAGCAGACGAAGAACACAAGAAGATGAGAAGCCAGAAATGAATTAAATTGCAGTAGAGAGGAGGAGAATACAATGAATTTTAACTAAATGCGAAGGAAAGATCAAAGGACTCACACACTTATAAATTTGCGAATTACTAGAACCTTAATATCCACAACAATCAGAACAAGACTTTCAAGATAGGAAGAGAAGAAAAAGATTGAGAAATGGCTTGCAATCACTTTAGAATTCCTAAGGATGCTCCAATTTCATCAGCCAAGGCAATTCGATGCCAGGAAGGCCAGTTGCATCGACTTCAGTATTTTAGATGCACAATCTGCAATCGAGAGGCCTTTTTGTATCCCGATCAAGCACAGAGGTTAGCTTTATGTAATTTAAGTCCGGCCGAGAAGGCGAAGTTAGGCAAACAATCTAATAAGGATTTGCACACCCGTTTGATTACCGGTGTTCCTGTAACTTCTTCTGATTTTTTAGCAGAATTTCCTCCAGGCATGGATTATGCCTATCCTCATGAGAAGTTTGTTATTTACCAGCAAGAAAGAGCAGGAGGGATGATCGAGATAGAAGATTCCGATGAAGAGAACTAAGTCTAATACAGACAGAACGAACTGAAGGTAACAAGGCCGAAGAAGAAGAAGAAGTAGAATAAGGTCGAAGGTAGTTTTAAATTTATTTCGAAATAGTTTGTATTTTATAATTTTTGGATAGACAGAACGAACTGAAGGTAACAAGGCCAAAGAAGAAGAAGAAGTAGAATAAGGTCGAAGGTAGTTTTAAATTTATTTCGAAATAGTTTGTATTTTATAATTTATGTATGTTAAGAATTGATGTTTTCCTTGACTGTTCAAGGTAAAGTTTGTATTACAAATCTGTTTCTAGTTATTCTGTTATGTTTTTCTCAGTTAATCAACATCAAAACAAGCAAGGCAAATCCAACAGGAGTAAACAAAGAAATTTAACAAGAAATAAGGAGATAATTAAAACTGATAAGGAAACTAAAAGAGTATAAGATGCAACAATTTCAGAGATAATCAAAAGTTTAATCGGATGTATGAATGATAATGCGTATGATAATGCAAATGAAATATGAGAACTATGTTTCCAATCTCAAGAACCTTTAGGTGAACAAAAGGAAAATTCAATCTTAAAGAACAATGGAGAACCAACCCCTTTCCTTTGATTCCCATCTGGCTTTGGGTCGAAAACCAGATGGGGAAACTACTCAGAGATCATTTGGAATAGGCAAAGAAGAATCAATGGAAAATTTCAGAAAAGAGAGGCAAGAACGAGGATGAAGAAAAATAGACGTTGGGCAGAAGAAGAGGAGAGAGGGCAGAGCGAGGTAGTTTAAATAAAGAGTAGTTGTTCCTGCATCTTACATTTACCCTTTTCTATTGGAATATGATGGAGATATAAGATGGTCCTGTAAATAGTTTTAATTGACATTGTAACTAAATACCTCACTCCTCAATATGAAATTTCAGTATTCACGCTGACTCTGAATTTTGTATATTGATGTAGTACATGTTTCTCTGTATCAAGAATGATTGTTGATCCTTTTCTTCTTTATCAACTGTAACAGTTGACCTCATGCTTTTGGATCAACTATGACTGTTGCCCTTACGTCAGTTTAAGTTAGTTTTCTTCGCAAGTATTTTCTTTTCTAGTTTTCGTCAAACTTTTTCCTTTAATCAGTTCATGTAAGTCTATATAAAGTCTGGAACTCTTGTTTACAAGACACATCTTATTATCAATATTATTATCAAGTTTGTTTATCAATCTTTTGTCTTAGAATCTTGATCCTATAATCAATTTTCTATTAAGTTTCTGACGAAACTTAAACCTATCCCTGTTACCCCTGTTCTGTGCTACACTAGTTGGTATCAGATACAAAGTTTTTAGATTTTTATCTAGAAACAGATCCTTATACCCTCTTCCGCAAATTTCAAAACCCTATTTTTCTTATTTTCGTTTTTGATCATGAAGAAAACAAAACTTGAAGACCTATCTATGGAAGTCTTTTGAAGCTTAAACAAGAATTAACAGCTTTTATTCGAGAATATGCCGATAAATACCTAGAGCTTCGTTTTAAGTTTCATCATGATGAAAGAGATATAAGAAACACAAAAAAACTTTTTCTTGTCATGGAAGAGAATCAACAAATATTGAAGGAACTTAAACCTATCTCTGTTACCCTTATCTGTGCTACACTAGTTGGTAACAACGTCTTAAACCTATCCCTGTTGCCCCTGTTTTATCTAGAAACAGATCCTTTACACAGCTTCCGCAACAACTCAAAACCCTAAATTTTCAAACAAACCCACCTTTCTTTTCAATGGGAGAAAAGTTGACACAGACGGATATTGATGCCATTGTCACAACACTTGAAACAAAGCTCAATGCAGCACTTGAAACCAAGCTCGGCAACATATTTGGAAGGTCCTTTAGTTCTTTAGAAACCAAGTTTGATAAGTTTATAGAGGAACTGGAGAGACCTAATCAGAAAATAATGCTTATAATGAAACATCATGCTAAGGAGTTACAAGATGATAAAGAAGTGTCGCTGTCAACTCAAGAGGATTCGTCATATTCTAATGATACTGTAGCTGTTTCAGCTGCATCTGTGGGCGAAGAAGAAAATCCAGTCGACAAGGTTTCGTATGATTTGTCAGCGATTAATGGTAAGTCATCGGAACTTCGTTTGGTATCTGCTGGTGTTGATATACCTGTTTTATCTAGGGTTCAAAATAATCAAGTTATTATTCATGAGAAAGCACGTATGATCTTTTATGTACACCCTAGTAAGATTATTGAGCTTAATTATCAGAATTCGTTTGTGATAATTCCGACTATGGCAATAAATTATAAACCATGATTTCATACTTCTGTCCTTAAGCTTGATTGCCTATCTCAAGAAGGCATACCACCGGAAAATTATTCTGGAAATATTCGTGGTCGTATTTTCTCAAAATCTGAGAAAATAACGTTAGACAGAGAGTTTTTAGAAAAGTTGTCTAATTTGACTAAATATGAAGACGTTGGTGTTTACATGAATGGCACTCTTGTGCAATGCTCTACGTTAAGAAAAATCAATAATATTTCTTGCCCAGTTGCACCTAATTTGGCGAATAGAGTCTTTGATAAGGGAAGAAGAGAAACTTTTGAATTAAAAGGGATGACTCAGTGTGTGACGACGAAGACCGAAATATTGCAATCAATTATTAATACCTTCAGAAGTTTTTCTACGATAATATTTGTAGATACCACGGTTGATAGATGTAGAGCTTCCAAATTCAAGGATGAGCGTGTTTGCTTCGTGCTTGTTTGGTTGGGAGAAACCACCGATTCAAATAATGGAATCACAATGTGTCTGGTAATCGTTATTTGTATGGTTGGTATCTTTGTGTTCGATCGAGAAAAACTTAAACACAACTCTTATGCTACTTTGAGACACATTTCTTGGATGCTTCGGTTTATGATCTCTAGAACTACAAGTTTTGTGTTTGATCGTGGTAAGTCGGTAAACGTGATATCTACATTTTTCATGGAGGAACAGAACTCGTATTCTTTGATGACAACTCGAAGTATAGAGCAATATATGGAGAAAATAAAGTTTTTCTTATTAGCTAACTCGAGGGCGAGTTTCTTTCAAGAAGGGGGACTGATGTAGTACATCTTTCTCTGTATCAACAATGATTGTTGATCCTTTTCTTCTATATCAACTGTAACAGTTGACCTCATGCTTTTGGATCAACTATGACTGTTGATCTCTTACGTCAGTTAAGTTAGTTTGCTTCGCAAGTATTTCCTTTCTAGTTTTCGTCAAACTCTTTCCTTTAATCAGTTCATGTAAGTCTATATAAATTCTGGAACTCTTGTTTACAAGACACATCTTATTACACATCTTATTATCAATATTATTATCAAGTTTGTTTATCAATCTTTTGTCTTAGAATCTTGATCCTAGAGTCAGTTTTCTATTAAGTTTCTGACGAAACTTAAACCTATCCCTGTTACCCCTGTTCTGTGCTACACTATATATGATTATCAATAGAGTTGGGCAACACAAGAATATTTAGATGTCGACTTTTCCTTGATTGTTAGATAAAAGATTTGCTGTGTTCCCTTGATTTCATATCTGTAGTTGTCATGTTAATGGCAGGAGCAAGATTTTCTTGCTCGAGGCTGCAAGTGCACAGGGGAGGAAAGCCAGACTGCAAAATGTTCTTAGTTATTGGGAAGTACAAAATGGAAATGAGTAGAGTCCACAGTAGTATCTGTTCTTGGTTTTCCGTTTTTCTACACTTTTGGCTTCGATTGATATTTCCTCTTAACAGGATCACTACTTTGGCCAACTTTCTAATGGAAGAGGACAGCAAAGGGGACCTGAAGAAGTCTTTGAAAGAGCCCGAGATATTTGATCCGAAAGGGGTTGTTGATTGCAAGAGGATGGCTAGAAGATACTCGATTCAGTGTCTACCAAAACGGAAAAGATCCTTTTTTCCTCCCACCTACAACAACTGCCAGCCATGTAGATTAAACAGCCAAGTGATAGATCGTTGTGTAAGTGGCCTTTGCTTTTTTGACTTGGGGTTACAATCTTGCATCACCTTTTAACCTCCTCTACACGTATGAAATGTAGAACTGGTAGTAAGTGAAATTATGGTAGCTACACTTATTTTGATAGGTGTACATGGAGAAAAGACAAATGTTGTTTAGCAACTTAGCTCATGGAACTGATAACGTGATGCTTAAATTTTAATTATTAGAACTAAAGCTCGATTACCCCTTGTTTTTCATTGCAATCTCTAATAGAACAAGTAACAAGCTGTTGCAAATTCCATCACCCCCACCACCCATTACTTACATTTTCACCTCATGCCCTTGTAGTGAACATCATTGAAATCTGCAGACAGTGCAAGTATTTGCTATGTTTTTTCTCTTCTTGATTGATAATTTTGGAATAAAATCACGGTTTTACTTTCCAACTTCATGTTGCTGTCGATAACTTTATCATTGTATTTATCCACCATTGCTGTATGGTCATACAGTATTGTTATACATTTTATGTCCATGGATATAGGTGAGCCAGAGCTGGAACATTTCCCCCCAAACTATCCTTACCAGTTTGAATAACATCACGACTACCTGTAACATCCTTTTGGCTTGGCAAAGTCCTAGTGAAATCCCTACAAAATTTCACTAGGTCCTTGTGCAGGGGAGTTATCATTCATCCTTTTGCAGTACCTCTCCTCCCGGTCATGAAATTCTACATTGTTCTGGCAACGGACTTGCTCAAGTTGCTTCTGCAAGAGACATACCATATCTATCAGTGTCACTCGCACCACTTACGCCATGAATAACCACCAATGCACAAACAGTAAAAAAGGGCAACAACAAAAATGAGCAAAAATTACTTCCTCACCGGTCCTTTTTTTGGGCCGGCACTGTATCTTCGCCGGACGTGCTTCAGGTCTAGCCCATCCAACTCCAAAGATTTTTACAGTTTAAACTTTAAATTCATTATTACAGCAGCAGAATAGAAGAAGTATTTTTAACCATCCCCTAAGAAAGTAATAAAACCCCCATCCACTCAAATATATTCAAATCAAAAAAGTTGTCCATTTTGTATTCTTCCTCTTCTAGTGATTTCTAGACCTATGGCAAAATATTGCTGTTGGAAATGGAGAAGACGACGGCTGCTGCTGCTGGTGATGATAAACAGCCGCCTCCTCCTGAGAATAAGAGTTTAATGATGATGATACCTCCAGATGAAGAGCGTTGTTGCAGAAGTGATGGAGTTAGACGGAGATGTACCAAATCTAGGATGAATCTTGGTGTTTCTAATGATGATGATGGTCTTGATACTTCATTTAAAGACCAGGATAAGCAGCAGCCTAAGAACAACAATAATCAGCAGCAGAAGAAGCACAAGAAGAAGAAGAAGACAAGTAGTAGTGAAGATGCTGATAATTCTAGTAGTAGTGGTACAGAAACTTGGAATTCAACTTTCTTGGATTGGAAGAAAGTAAAGTACCATAGAAAAGGAATTCGACCACCTCCTACTGCTAATGATACTATCTGTGAGTAACATTTCTCCACTTTTCATCTTGTTGTCCGTTTTTAGCTTACATTTTGATTAAATTATGACAACTAATTGACTAATTCCATAGGCTCATTTTGTTTAATCCTCTAATGGATAATCTATGGTAATTTAAGATTTCCAAAATTATTAGCTTGATTGATTAGAATCATTGCATTGTCTAACTAATTTGGAATTTTTGATATATACAGCTGATATAGAAGGTGGTTCTGCCAATGTTGGGACCAAGAGGAAAACACTCGAAAGAATGGAATTGTGTGGAGAAGTAGATTTTACAGTTTTCTTAATAGGAAAACCTTCTCTGATCACTTCCAACACTCGAAAGAATGGAATTGTGTGGAGAAGTAGATTTTACAGATTTCTTAATAGGAAAACCTTCTCTGATCACTTCCAGTAAGATGGACAAGGACAAGGAGATGGAGAAGAAGATGAAGCTGCCACCAGACGAAAAACGTTGTTGTCTAAAAGCTAATGGCAGATGGAGGTGCAAGAATTTCAGGATGGGTCATGGTCTAGTGTTCCTATTCCTAACACCAAATTTTGTCAAAAGCATTACAATTATTATACGACGTATTATAAGAATCTGAAGAAGAAGAAGAAGAAGAAGAAGAAGAAGAAGAAGAAGAAGAAGAAGAAGAAGAAGAAGAAGAAGAAGAAGAAGAGAAGTGGACATGGTGAAGGTGCAGCTGGTCCTATTGAGAGGAAGAGGAAAACTGTGGAAAGAATGGAAGGGTCTGGAGAACCAGAATCATCAACAAAAGCTGGGGAATCTATGTTTGAATTTGGGGTTGTGGAAAATTATAAGAGCAAGTGTTTTGAACTGTCTATGGAGCTTGAGAAGAAGAAATTAGAGTGCATTAAACTGCAGGGTGGATTAGATAAAGTGAAGATTAGAAAGGATAAAGATGGGAATGGGACTGAATATTGGAGGAAGAAGTTTTTCCATTTGGCGAATCGAGTTATGAGGATAGAAAACAAAAATTTAATAATGGATGAATGTGTAGAGTCTCGCCTTTCGAATTTGGAGAGCCTAGTCTTGAGGAATGGAAAGGGTAATTCAACATTCAGGTGTGTGGACTTGGGTAATTCTGATGACATTGAGTCTCAAGGGCCAGGTTTGCAGAATGATGTTACTCAAAGGGGTGAAAAGCATAGAGATAAACACAACATGAACAAACCTAATGTTGAAACCAGCAAAGAGGGAAACAAGGATGCTCATGTGTACGAATTGAGAAACGAAGAGAATATGCTGAAAAATGTTTACACTACGGGAAAAATATACATCTACAACTGGAGATTTACAACACTTCGCTATACATCGTAGAAAGTCCTATGTTTTACAACTGGTTTCAAAGGAAGAGTTGTCGTATATCATCACTACCAACCCTTAGGATCAAGGGGTTGCGCTAAGAAAACAAACGACAACTCCTTTAGCAAAACTGTTGTGACGACATTTAGGTATAACAACTTTGTTTCATAAGTGTAGTGACTTAGCCTATCACAATTCTCACAAGTGTTGTTGAAGAACACAAAAATATGATAATGAAAAATACGTTAGAGGGGAGATTCGAACATGAACCTAATGCATGGATGTCTAGCTCATCAACCATCCTTACAGTTCACAAGTTTAGTTTTTTTTTTTAATAGAAACGTATAACAACACTTATAAGTGTTGTTGAAGTTAAAATATAGAATGTGGGAAAAAATGAGGTTTGGGGGATTCGACGGCCAGGTTTCGATCTTGGATCCGGGTACGCATACAATATGCAGAAATATGATTTTTTTAATGTTTCGTAGAATATCTCGAAGTTGACGAATTTGAGGTGTGTTTTAGGTTTGGGGGAATATTCTAATGGAATCTTATCCGTAGATGTGTGAATTCATCGTTCTTATGAAGTTTCCGACTTATAATAGTCCACTTGCGGCCATCTTTCGAGGCCGGAGCCTGGTTCAGTGTTGAATTTGTGGTGTGTATAAGGTCTCGGGGAATATCCAGATAGAATCTTACCTGTAGATGGGTGAATGCATCGTTCTTACGAAGTTCCAAACTTATAATACTCCATTCGCAACCAGGTTTCAATCTCGGATCCAGGTCCAGTATCGAAGTTGACGAATTTATGGTGTATTTTAGGTTTTGGGGAATATTCTGATGGAATCTTATCTGTAGATTGGTGAATTCATCGTTCTTATAAAGTTTTCGACTTATAATAGTCCACTCGCGACCAACTATCGAGCTCAGAGCCTGGTTCAGTGTCTAATTTGTGGTGTGTTTAAGGTTTCGAAGAATATTCCGATGAAATCTTACTTGTAGATGGGTGGATTCATCGTTCTTACGCAGTTTCCGACTTATTGTAGTCTACTCGCGGCCAGGTTTTGAGCTCGTAGCCAGGTTCAATGTCGAAGTTAACAAATTTGTGGTGTGTTTAAGGTTTCAGAGAATATTCCGATGGAATCTTAGCTGTAGATGAATGAATTCATCGTTCTTAGGAAGTTCAAACCGACATTGAGCTTCAAATTTATTGATTCGATGATGTATCATGATAAGTTTGAAGTCAGAACTCTCCCAGAGCTTCATGATTCATAGTTTCAATGTCGTTATACCATATTTGAAGCTCGAATCGACTCTGAGATTCATATTTATCGATTTCGATGATGTATCATGCCAAGTTTGAAGTTAGAACCCTCATGAAGCTTCATGATTCATAGTTTGTTTGTTGTTTTACCGAATTTGAAGTTCGAATCGACATTGAGATTCATATTTATCGATTTCGATGATGTATCATGTTAAGTTTGAAGTCAAAACCCTCCTGTAGCTTCCTGATTCATTGTTTGTATGCCATTATGCCACATTTGAAGTTCGAATCGACACTGAGCTTCATAATTATCGATTTCGATGATGTATCATGCCAAGTTTGAAGTCATAACCCTCCAGAGCTTCTTGGTTCATAGTTTTTATGTCGTTATACCATATTTGAAGTTCAAATCGATACCGAGCTTTATATTTATCGATTTCGATGATGTATCATGCTAAGTCTGAAGTCAGAACCCTCCCAGAGCTTCTTGGTTCATAGTTTCTATGCCGTTATACCATATTTGAAGTTCGAATCGACTTTGAGCTTCATATTTATCGATTTCGATGATATATCATGCTACGTTAGAAGTCAGAACTCTCCCGGAACTTTATGATTCATAGTTTCTCTGTCGTTATACCATAATTGAAGTTTGAATCGACTCTAAGCTTCATATTTATCGATTTCGATGATATATCATGCTATGTTTAAAGTCAGAACTCTCCCGGAGCTTCATGATTCATAGTTTCTATGTCGTTATACCATATTTTAAGTTTAAATCGACTCTGAGATTTATATTTATTATTGATTTCGATGATGTATCATGCCAAGTTTGATTTCAGAACCCTCCTAGAGCTTCATGATTCATACTTTATTTGTCGTTATACCTAATTTGAAGTTCGAATCGACACTGAGATTCATAATTATCGATTTTGATGATGTATCATGCCAAGTTTGAAGTCAGAACCCTCCCAGAGCTTCTTGGTTCATAGTTTTTATGTCGTTATACCATATTTGAAGTTCGAGTAGATACCGAGCTTTATATTTATCGATTTCGATGATGTATCATGCTAAGTTTGAAGTCAGAACCCTCCCAGAGCTTCTTGGTTCATATTTTCTATGTCGTTATACCATATTTGAAGTTCGAATCGACTTTGAGCTTCATATTATCGATTTCGATGATATATCATGCTACGTTTGAAGTCAGAACTCTCCCGAAGCTTCATGATTCATATTTTGTTTGTCGTTATACCATAATTGAAGTTCGAATCGACTCTAAGCTTCATATTTATCGATTTCGATGATATATCATGCTACGTTTAAAGTCAGAACTCTCCCGGAGCTTCATGATTCATAGTTTCTATGTCGTTATACCATATTTTAAGTTTAAATCGACTATGAGATTTATATTTATTATCGATTTCGATGATGTATCATGCCAAGTTTGAAGTCAGAACCCTCTTGGAGCTTCATTATTCATACTTTATTTGTCGTTATACCTAATTTCGAATCGACATTGAGATTCATATTTATCAATTTCGATGATGTATTATGCTAAGCTTGAAGTCAGAACCCTCCTGGAGGTTCCCGATTCATAGTTTGTATGCCATTATGCCACATTTGAAGTTCGAGTCGACACTGAGCTTTATATTTATCAATTTCGATGATGTATCTTTCTAACCCTAGTTAAAATAAACCGAAAGCAAAAAAATAAAGCACAAAAACACAAATCGAAATCACAAAAAAAGAACAAAAAAACACACAAAGAGCTTCATATTTATCGATTTCAATGGTGTATCCTGAGAACCCGAGTCTTCCAGTGTGAACTAAAGCTACTTCATGACATGTATGGATAGTCGAAATTACTTCACGACTTATGTGACTAGTCGAAATTCAATCCGGAAGCACATAGAGAAAGCACAAAGAAATACACAAAGAAAACACACTTTCCTTGTTCCGTATGACAGTCTCAAATCAAATCTCCACCATCCAAAGATATCCCTAATCCGTATGACCATACTTAAATCAAATCTTGGCCGTTTAAAGATAGGTATATAGAAGATCAAAAGAAAATTTCTCACAGTTTCTTCATTTTCCTCTCTTATCTTCGTCTCTAACCTTATCTTCCGCCTCCCTTGCAAAAGAAAACCCTAACTCACCACAGAATCTATTTGTCGATCACTCTCTTATGTAAAAAAAACTTACGGAAGTTGTAGATCGGTTCTTTCAAATTGCAATGGATTATTTGAAACTCATTTTCTCTTCTTATTTTCTCTTCTTCTTTCTTGTTTTTCGTTCTTCTTCTCTGCTCTTCTTCAGTTGAAAATCGAGAGGTGAAATTGAGGTATGGCTTGAGTAAAATTAAATCTTGAGGATGTATAAAAGAAGAAGGAGAAGATTGAGTCCTGTTATGAATCAAAAACTAGGGTTTTCTTTGTGAATCGTTGAGTTAGAAATTGGGAAATTAAAGATGGGTTTAGTGAATACAATATGATGAGGAAGAATTAGTGATTGATTTTTGAGTTTTAATGAAGAGTAAAAAACCTAGGGTTTCTGTTCTTCCCCAAATAGATATGAAATTGAAAATTAAGGTTTTAGGGGAAGAATTAGAGATGGGTATGTTTGATTTGAAAATTTTATTCATGTTGTGAAGATGTTAAGAAATAAATTGAAGAAGGTGATGTTGATGTTGAATCGAATTAGAGGCCGTGGAGGTGGTGGTAGAGGCAGAGGAGGCGGTAGAGGAGGAGGTCGTGGTGGTGGTACTTAGCTAAGGAATTCTGCATTGAACTTGTTGCCGCATTGCCACTTCCACAGGTAAAAAGCTTACTTAAATTTGCAATATTTTTCTCAGTTTTCGCTAAGTTAACCAAATATTTTGTTGAAGATATTACTTTGGGCTGTAATTCCAAATCTAAGCGATGTAACAATGACGAGCACAAAAAATGTACTTCGTTTCAGCATTATATTTTGGTACTACTGTTAGGATTTGGGAATGCTATTCTAGTTGATTAGAATTTCTTTCTAACGATAATTGGGAATATTTTCTTTCTACTTTGAATGGATCTTAATGGCTACTTACAGATGTCTGTGGAGTTTGTACGATTTTCCAACACATAAAAGTGCTTAAGAGGTTTTACTGGATTTACTTTTTCTGTCCAATATTTCATTTGTTTGAGAGGTTTTACTGGATCTTAAGCCGAGATTGAATATATTTAAAACAAAGGTGCACTATTTCTGAATCATCTCATCTAATACATAGTGGCCCTTCGTTTTTTGATTCAGGAAAAAGAAAAGCCAGCGCTAAGCTAAAGGAAGAACATATCTGAGAAGAGATGCGCACTACAGTGAGAGACATACTGAACGAAATGGATGTTAATACTTTGATTAGTTCTTGCAATGGCATTTTTTGTTTCTTTTAAGCAGTGCATACATCCTACCATTTACCCCGATGAAGTGGTGTTCTAATTTGTATTTATGATTTGCTAGAATTCATTTTGTTTTTATTAGTAGTAATTTGGAATTTTCTGCACATATCTCATCTGTGCTTTTCGATGTTGTTGGTTTCAGGCAGTTGGAGCACATTGTTCTTGTGCATGATAGAGAAATAAAAGAGGTATAGCTTTTATAACATATAGAACTGTACATGTCCTGTCTTGGTTCTCCTTTCAATCCCCAAAGGTATTTTTGAAGTTTGTAAATAAAATTGTCCGCGAGGGCCTTCTTATGTGCAAAAGGAGGAATTTGTCAAAGCTTAGTTTCTCTTAGGATGTTTATCATGATTCTTAGGATTTTATCTTGCTAACATGGCTTAGGTTCTCTATTAGTAGGATATACTTGGATCTAACTTTTGTTGGGAAAACGAATCTACATAAAACTAAGAATGAAATAAGTTGAGAAGGTTACGCCCGATTGGAGGTGAAATTGGTATGTTCTACAGTCTTGATATTCACCATGTGAAAGCTATTGCATCGTTAAAAATATAATTGTTTGAAGTTCTCTACAAAGTTTTATCTTAAAAATATTCCGAGATAATACCATGTTGTTATGCTATTCTTGATGACTCATGTATTGATACATTTATTTGGCAGCAAGTTGTTAAGCTGGTACAAGGAGGACGAGGTGGTTGCAGAGGCTGAAATTGCTGAAACAGATCCAAGTAAGCAGATACATGGAAAACCAATCGGTCTTGGAGCCTACACTGTATGTGTGAAAGTTTCTTATGTGGATGATGCTCTTGTCTACCAAGCTACTTCAGAAGTCAGAACTGTTCATGATGCTGTTTCAAATTTTATCACATGGCCCAAAGATAGAATAATCTACCAATACACTTCTTAATCTTTTGTGATCTTTTTGGAGACTTAACTTTTCGTAACAAACATATCACTGCCACTTTTTTGTATGTTTTGTGTATATCACATTGGTATGTGAATGCTTTAATTCTGGGTTTGGTTTAATTTGAATGAGTCTTTCAGTTTAATCCAATTGTTGATTTACATTTCAGTTTAATCTAGTTGTTTCTTTACATTTCACAAATAGTAGTGACAAAAGTGAAATATATATTATGAAATATGGGTTTGATCTTATTCACAAGTATTGTAAAATAGTTTATTTACAATCATAACTATGTGTTGTCCAAGATAGTCCTACTACACATAGTATAGTTGTATCAAGGTACTTCTACAATGCTAACAAGTGTACTAAATGTAATATTCACAATACTAATAAGTGTTGTGTTAAAAATTTCTACGATATGCTACTTATGTTGTCCACGATTGTTCTACAATACAAGCAAGAGTTGTGTTAGGTTATAAAAAAAAAATCGAAAGAGAATCACAACATTGACAAACTATTGTCGAACCATGAATCACATTACCCTTTACAACACTTGTCAACCATTGTAGAAAAACTTGGACTTTCTACAATACCTCGTTCCACAATGCATGAAATGGAGTTGTCGTAGGGGTACTACAACGCTTATCTTGTGTCGTCAATGATGATTTTTCCCGTAGTGTTATGACATTTGCACCAATAAACATCATGAATTGGAGTCGAAATTTCCCCAATACTCTTCTGTTAACATTTCTTCTCGAAGTCGGAAATCATCAAGTGGGGCTGAAAATGTCAAAGAAGGGAAGG
Organism: Papaver somniferum; assembly: GCF_003573695.1. NCBI lineage: Eukaryota > Viridiplantae > Streptophyta > Magnoliopsida > Ranunculales > Papaveraceae > Papaver > Papaver somniferum. The sequence continues at coordinate 1,710,305 of NW_020648415.1, forward strand.
ATCGGAGCTGTGGTGAGGAGACACCATCCAAAGCTCATTCTGAAATGAGTAAGAAGCCTTTTGTGAACTTGGTCTCTGATAGTGGTGGTGAATCTTTGGGGGAAGATTCTGATAGTTCTGACTCAGAAGATTCTCTAGCTGACCTTATGGAAACGATACCTATGAAATGTAGGAATAGTAACAATGATAGAAATTAAATGGAAGTTTGAGGCTGATATGCTATCTTCATTTGAAGAGGATCCTGAGCTCGGTCTGAAATCTTTTTGTGCTCTCCATCAACAGCAAACATCTGGAGACGCCAAGGGGTTGTTCCATTACAGTGATGCGCTTAATGGCAACTGCAAGATGAAACTTAGCTTATATAAAGACAACTCTCTTTATTGATGTTTAGAAAATCTCTCAAAACTAAACACAAGCTCTAATCTTGCTCATATGATCAACCACAACTTTGGTGATCATATATATATAAAACTATGAATTCTTTTTCCTAGTCCTATTACCTTATTACATGTCTTTCCTTTTATTAGAACTAGATGACTTCTAATTCCCATAGGATTACATCAATTTCCTAATATTGTCCTAACCAGCTTGTTAGTGACTTCTACGTTGAAGTTTAACCAACATTCTCCCCGTTAAGCTTCAACCTTACCCGTGACATATCTTGTACTCCAATCAATTGTATCATTTCTTCAAACTTGATCCGAGCTAATGCCTTTGTCAATATATATGCTTTCTGCTCAGTTCCTGGTATGTGTTCAACGTTGATGATCTCCTTCTCGATACATTCTCGTATGAAATGATACCTTTTGTGAATGTGTTTCGTCTTCCCATGAAACACTGGATTTTTAGTGAGTGCAATTGCAGACTTATTATCAATCTTGATAAGAACTTTTTCAGGTTCTCTTCCTTTGATTTCACCCAATAATTCTTGAAGCCATATTGATTGTTTAGCTGCTTCTGTTGCGGCCATAAACTCAGGTTCACAGGATGAGAGGGAAACAATGTCTTGCTTCTGTGAACACCATGTAATAGGTGCTTCTCCTAGATAAAATATATGACCAGTTATACCTTTTCCATCATCTTGGTCAATATTATGACTGCTGTCACTATACCCAACAATTCCTTTTATTCCTCCTCGACCATACTTCAATCCACAATTGATTGTTCCTCTTAGATATCTCAATATCTGCTTTATTACATCACCATGAGACTTGCGTGGACTCTGCATATGACGGCTTGCTACTCCCACAGAGAAAGCCAAATCTGGTCTTGTGTGTAATAAGTATCTTAGGCATCCAACATTTCTTCTATAACTCGTTGAATCAATCTCTGCTTCTTCTTGTGCCTTTGAAACTTTAAGTCCAAACTCCATCGGTATCTTAGTTGGATTACAAGTTTCAAGTCCTGCTTCTTTCAGAATTCTCCTTGCAGAAGCTTCTTGTTTAATCTGAATCCCATCTACTCCTTTATGGACTTCTATGCCAAGGTAATAAGTGAGTTTTCCGAGGTCTGACATCTCAAACTTTGATGACGTTTCTCTCTTGAACTCATTGATCACCTTAAGGGAGTTGCCAGTCAAAAATAGATCATCTACATAGACTGCAATCACAAGAAGTGCTCCCTTTTCTTCTCTTCTGTATACTGATGTTTCTTTAGAGCACTTAACAAATCTGATTTCTCTTAAGATTTGATCTAACTTTGTATTCCAGGCTCAAGGAGCTTGTCTTAACGTCTAAGTGGTGAATTTCCCATGAGTTTGATGCTGCTTCTGCTATTAAGAGACGAATTGTCTCTAGTCTAGCAAATGGTGCGAAAACTTCATCAAAGTCTATGCCTGATTCTTGAACGTATCCCTTAGCTACAAGTCTTGCCTTATACTTGTTGACAGTACCATCAGCATTCCGTTTTATTTTGAAGATCCACTTAACACCAATCACTTTTACCCCACCTGGATTATCAACTAGAAACAAAGTCTTGTTTCTGTTGATTGAAATAATTTTTTCTCTACATGCTTGTGTCCATTTAGTCGAGACCTTTGCTTCCTGAAAATTCCTTGGTTCATCATTAACAGAAAGTAGCATAATCTCACATTCTTCTGCAACTTGAAGAACATAATCCTCCAGATACTGTGGCTTTTGTATCTGTCTTGTTGATTTTCGCAGTGGAATGGGTTGAGTTATTTCATCGATCTCCTCTTCTTCTTCTTCTTCTTCTACTTCTTCGTTATTCTCAGTGTTTTCATTATTCTCTTCTTCTTCTTGATTAACATCATTGTTTCCATTGGTATTGATGATTATGGGTCCTTAGCCTTCATCAATTACTTGACCCCATCTCATGTGAAACATTCCTGAATCCCTACTTGATCCATCATTAGTTTCTTTCCAGTTCCAGTTTGCTTTTTCATCAAATACCACATCTCGACTCACTATTACTCTTTTCGTTGTTGGATTGAATAATCTGTAAGCTTTGGATCCAGTCTCAATTCCTAGATGCACAAGAGTCTGAGATCGATCATCCAGTTTCTTAAAAGTTGCAGAATCAACTTTTGTGTATGCTTTGCAACCAAACACTCTTAAATGATCTATGTTTGGTTTTCTCTTTAGCAAACTTTCATATGGAGTCATGTCTTTCAGATCTTTCGTAGGTATCCTGTTTATTAGGTATGTGGAGTGTCGTACAGCTTCTCCCCATAGATAATTAAGTACCTGCATAGCCTTTAAAGAACTTCTTGTCATCTCCATTAGAGTTCTGTTTCTCCTCTCCACCACTCCGTTTTGTTGTGGTGTATATGGTGCTGTGAGTTGCCTTTTGATTCCATTTGACTCACAGAACTTGTTGAACTCTAAGGAAGTGAACTCTCCTCCTCTATCAGTTCTAAGAATTTTGACTTCCTCTTTTAACTCTTTTTCTATCAGATTTCTGAAAGCTTTGAATCTGTCAATTGCTTCACTCTTTTCTTTCATAAGAATAGACTACATATATCTTGAGAAGTCATCTATAATAACAAATATGTATTTGTTATTTGCAAGGGTTTGTGGTGTAATAGGACCACATAAATCAGCATGAAGAAGCTCTAAAGGCTTTGAGGATCTGAATGTTGTTTCTTTTGGAAAACCTTGACGCGTTTGTTTCCCAACTAAACATGATTCACAGATTCTTGATTCATCGTTTATCTGTGGTAGCCCTCGAACCATCTTGTTCTGAGACATTGCCTTTAAAGTGCTAAAGCTTATGTGTCCTAATCTTGCATGCCACTTCCATGTATGATCTTCCAGTCTCATATTCAGACACAATGGCCTTCCAATCATGAGACTTATCTTGTAGAGTCTATTCTGTGAACGTGAGACTCTAACTAAAAGTCTTCCACTTGGGTCATGAACTGTTAGATAATCTTGTCGCATTCTAACATCACATCCAACTTCTGTAGCTTGTCTTAAACTTAGAATGTTGCTTTGTAAGTTTGGGATGAAGTAGATGTTTGTGACAAGCTTCTGTTCTCCGGTCTTGCTCTGAAATAGAATTGATCCTTTCCCTTCAATTTCTACAGAGGATCCATCCCCAAACTTCACTTGTCCTTTGATTTTCTCATTGAGTTCAGAAAAGTAGTGTCTCTTACCAGTCATGTGATTGCTGGCTCCATTATCTAAATACCAGATTCCTTCTTCTCCATCCTTTGATTCGTAGTTCTTTGGTATTAGTTTCCCTTCGTTTAAGAATACAACTTCGTGCATGAAAAGGGTTGTATCTGCTTCCCTTGTTTCATTCTTGTTTGCTTCTTCCATCTTTTGTATTCTTTCAGGGCATACAGAGGAGAAGTGTCCTGGTTTATCACATCTGTAACAAATAATGTTTGATCTATCCTTCTTTTCTTTCCCTTGGTTTTGATCATTCTGACTTGTTGTTCTTTCTTGTGAGTTAAACCTTTCTCCCCTTCCTCGGCCTCTGTTTCCTCTACCACCTCTTCCACGACCTCTTCCTCTTGTCGCAGAGTTTTGTTGTTAAGAGTTTGTGTACAAGAGTTTTCCTTGAGTTTCTCCATTGTTTTCTTCATCAAGGATTCTTTCTTCATATGCTTTCAATATTCCAATTATATCTTCATACCTAGTCTTCTTTAAATCTAAGACTTGTTCGAGAGAAGCTATGATATGAATATACTTGGATCTTGGTAAACTATTGAGAAACTTCTTTACCAGTTTATCTTCATCAATGGATTTTCCAAGTGACGCAGCTTTTGAGGCTATCTCTGATAGCTTTCCTGCAAAGCTATCAATAGTATCAGTGTCTTTCATCTTCACTCTTTCAAATTCAGACATTAAGGTTTGCAGACGGGCTTCTTTAACTCGATCAGCTCCGAGATTACGTGCCTTTATTGCATCCCAAATTTTCTTTGAAGTTTCCTGTTCACCAACTTGTAGAACAAGACATTCTGGTATTGCTTGAAAGAGTAATCCAATGGCAACATTGTTTTTGTCTGGGTCCAATGTACCAGGATCAATTGTTTCCCAAACTTTGTAGATTTTCATCAGTATTTTCATTCTCATGGCCCATACTGTGTAGTTTGTGGCGTTGAGGATTGGAACTTGTATTGATGGTGGCGTGAACTGTTTTGCACCCACAATGGTGGTTTCGTTTTCCATGGCTCAGAAACACGCTCTGATACCAATTAATGGCAACTGCAAGATGAAACTTAGCTTATATAAAGACAACTCTCTTTATTGATGTTTAGAAAATCTCTCAAAACTAAACACAAGCTCTAATCTTTCTCATATGATCAACCACAACTTTGGTGATCATATATATATAGAACTATGAATTCCTTTTCCTAGTCCTATTACCTTATTACATGTCTTTCCTTTTCTTAGAACTAGATGAAATCTAATTCCCTTAGGATTACATCAATTTCCTAATCTTGTCCTAACCAGCTTGTTAGTGATTTCTATGTTAAAGTTTAACCAACAGCGCTTAGGTATGTTAAGACCTCTATATTTTCGTAGTTACAATCTATTGGCTTGTTCAATGTGCTGGTTTACATATAGATTGCTTAATCTATTCCATGGACTCTTTTCATATAAGTTGTTTGCTTTGCCATATTATATTAATTAATGATGCAATAACTATAATTTGGTTTCAACATCGAAAAGTATCCTCCCATTTTGGTAGTATTTAAAGCTTTATTACTTGCATATTACATTGTATGAAAACTAATCTTTATTCTTAGGAATCAAACTGTGCCAGGGGTAGTGGTCAAATTATACATTTATCCTTTTCTCATATCCAGTCAAAATGTCCTTTCTCTACTGAAACATTGTGATTGTAGATTCTTGATATAGTTAGTTGAAGAAGATTCTGCAAATATCTTTAATTGGCATCGACACTACCTCAATCCTCAAATTAAACTCTCAACAAAGTTGGTTGACAGAAGAATAAATTAGTGCTCGACTTTCCTACAGTTGTGAGACAAAAGGTTTGCTACCTTCCACAAATTTCATTCCTGTAGTTGTCATGTGAATGGTTGGAGCAAACGATTTCGTTGCTGGTGCCTGTGCACCAACAGGGAAGGAAGGACAATCAGCAAAGTTGATAGTTGTGCTGAAGAATCAATGTTAAAATCTTCTAATGGCTTCTCATACACTTGTAGCCTTAATCAAATTATTTTCTTAACAGGGGTACTACTTTGGCAAAGTTTCTAATGCACGGAACCTGCGAAGGTGACCTCAAGAAGTCTGTTAAAGAGTTGGAAGCATTGGATTCTATAGCAGTTGAAGACTGCAAGAGGCTGGCTAGAAGTTACTTGAAGCAGCTATTCAGTATGTACCAAAACAAAAAAGATCCTTATTTCCTTCCCACTACAAAATGATGAATTGCTGTGTAAGTGGCCTTCACCTTCTTTGACTAGAGGTTACAACCTTGCATTTCCTTTGAACCTCCTCAAATTTTGACTCTGCAATACAGCGAGTGATGCTGTATTCTGGTAGCTATACTTGTTTAGCTCATGGAACTGATATTGAGATGTGTAAAATCTTGTTTCTGAAATTAAAGCTAGACTCTTTCTTATTGTAATATCTGATGGAACTAGTAACAAGGTAACTGACAAGGTGAAATGACACATGACACTTGTCATCAAAAGAAGTTAAAATTAAAAAGTGGTCCCAAAAAATTAAAGCAACATTTGACTTTCTCATTTAAGAAACCATCCAATTTTTTTGAAACTAATATTTATAAAAACAAACCTATTATTTAAGAACGGAGGGAATAGTCTTTAACATGGATCAACTATAGGTCCTCCCTTAATGTACGCCGCGAACGTCTGACTTGGTTGCAGCAATTCAATTATATGTTCTTCCAATTGGCCAAATAGAAGTTACATTTTAGAATTTATAAGGATTCAAAATTCAAAACCAGAAATGATCAAATTTTAGAACGACAACAGCGGTGTACATTCAGAAGCTACAGATGCAGAAGGTCAGCGGCGATAACGATCTACAGTTTTGTGATAAACATTACAAGTTTCACATCAATTTCTTAAGAAACAATCCTTCGATTATAAAGAAGCGTCAGCATCATCTTCTTGAGTCTCAAGCTCCAGATCTAACAAATACTAAGAAGAAGCAGAACCAGAAGAGTTTCATACCTCCAGATGAAGAGCGTTGTTGTAAAACTGATGGAGTTCGATGGAGATGCAAGAATTTCAGAATGCAAAGTTGTGGTGCTGAAGATTGTAAATTTTGTGAAAAACATTGCTACTCTTATGCCAAGCAAAATCAGAAGAGGTGTAGAGATGATGATGATGAATTTGATGATTTATCTAATAGTGATATAGAAACTTGGGATTCAAACTGCTTGAATCACCGAAGGAAGATGAATTGGCTAACGGCTGCAAATCATACCAGCTGTGAGTAATTTTGAACTCATTTCTCCCCTTTGGTTTCAATTTGCTTACAAGTTTTAATAATTGAGAAATTTCTTAGTTTCATCTGTTAAACCCCATTATGAATTAGAGTAAGAATCATTGCGATGTCTAACTAATTGGGGATTTTCTATCCAGCAGTGGAGGGAGCAAAGATTCCCTTGTGTATGATGTTGTTGAGATCACTAAACAGCGTGAATTAGAGTCTGAATTTCGCGAACAATCTGCTGAGAACATTTTTTCTGGAAGTCTACATTTGTCAAGTGGGGTTGAAAACATTGAAGAAGGGAACGATAGGGGCTGTTCGGAAGAGAGACCATCTCAACATAGATCATCATCTCAAGATCATTAGGATATGAGTAAGGAGCCTTTTGCTAACTTGGACTCAGATAACGGTGGTGAAAGTCTTGGCAATTCTGATGGTTCCGCTGATTCAAAAAATTCTCTTGGTGACCTTATGGACATGCTGGCGATGAAATATAGGATTAGGAACGACAACAGAGAAATGAAATGGAAATCCGAGCCAGAATTGCTTTCTTGGTTTGAAGAGGATCCTGAGCTCTGTCTGAAAGCTGTTTGTGCTCTCTATCGACAGGAAATATCAGAAGACGAAATATCACCCAAGGGGTTGCATTTTGACAGTGACACACTCAGGTAAATTAAAATTTCTTTATACGTTTCCTGCATGAAATTACTGTTTTTGCAGTTATAATCTATTGGTTTGTTCAATGTTGCAAGAATTTGGAAGCTTGTTAGTTTACATTTATGTACGGCCTATATTCAATTGCTCAATCTAACATTTGAAGACCTGTGTTTATTCTTAGGATTCAAAATGTTTCAGGAGGGAATGATCATCCTGTCAAAATATAGCACATTCTATCTCTACTGCAAACTTGTGGTTGTGAATTCTCATTATGAAATTTCAGTATCTGCGATTCTGCATACTGTCGACTTTGTATATCAGTTGTCAACAGAGTTGGGTGGAATAAGGAAAGTTTAGAGGTCGACTTCGCCGTGATTGTTGGATAAAAGATTGGCTGCCTTCACTAGATTTCATATCTGTAGTTGTCATGTGAACGGTGGGAGCAAGCTGTTATCTTGCTCGTGGCTGCACGTCCACAGGGTAGGAAAGCCAGCTTAGCAAAATGTTCATAGTTATTTCGAAGTACAAAATGGAAACACGGAGAACCAACAGTAGTACTATATTTTCTTGGTTTTCTGTTTTTATACACTTTTGGCGTGGATTGATATTCTCTCTTAACAGGTGTACTACTTTGGCCAAGTTTCTAATGGGTTAGGACTGCAAAGGTGACATAAAGAAGTCACTCAAAGAGTTGGAGACATTAGATTCCCAGGCAGTTACCGACTGCAAGAAGCTGGCTAGGAGATACTCGATACATTTATTTCATATCTACCAAAACGGGAAAGATCATTTTTTCCGTCCAACTACAACTTCCAGCCCTGGAGATCAAACTGCTGCTAGTTGATAGATTGGTGTGCAAGTGGCCTTAATTTTTTGCACTAGACTAGTAGACATTGCAATCTTACATCTTCTTTTAACCTCCTCTAATTTTTTACACATGGAATGGAAAACTGGTTAACGTACCATGTAATACATAGGATGTGTATTTTCTTTTCATTTTGGTGGTCGGTAAATTGACATACACTGACTGTATATTGCAATGTAGTGAGTCATATTATGGTAGCTACACTTCCAATGTTTTACCATTCTCTAGGTTGAATTTTAAGCTTCATGATACTGTGATGGATCTAATATTAGGTGTCTCAAGTTCTAGTTTCAGAGATTCAGTCGATTCCCAAATGAGAGTATCTTGGGGAGGACTAGTTAGTCGAATATTCGCTATGTATGACTTGGATTCTTGTAGAAGGTTATCAGATGTAGAGGAGGAAATTGGTCTTTGTTGGAATTAACAGTTCGGCTCTGAAAGAACTTCGTGTTGTTCACTTGAGTCCAGTTACTCTTACAAATTACTGTGTTTGTCCTCTGCGTTTTCCGAAGATCCTGTATGACAGTATTTGGGTCTGATTGCCGAGTTCAGAATTGCTGTACTTGACACAACAAGATTTGCCACAAATTCTGCGCATGGTCCTGTAAGCCTACATTGTTCTGGCAATTCAGGTGCTTGTGTAGGGGAGATATCGATAACTGCTGGTGCCTGTGAAGGAGAACTTGCAAGGCGGACATACTTGTCCCAAGCGTTTTCTGCCCATGGATGGAGGTTAGCAAAAGCAGGAATTTTTTAATCTTGAAGAAGGTCCATTATCTTCTCCCAGCAATACTTAGTAGTTTGTACAAGTTCTTGGCAGCATACACCATCATTTTCACTTGGCATGGTCTTCAATAGTATAAGGTTTTGCACAAACACTTCACAAGGTCCTGAGATGCTACATTGTTTTGGCAATGGATCTACAGAAGGTGCTTCTGCAGGAGAATTATTATATCTATCGATCTCCCTCACACCACTTACACCGATAAATACTGATGCACAAACAACCAGAGAAAGGGCAACAACCAACCGAACATTAACAAACTTGGCCATATTTTTCTTTTTTGTTCTTGAATTAATTTCTTCCTATCTTGTTTGAAATGTCTGAACAGGTTGATGGTAAAAATGGATTCTTGTTCTTCCAATTTATATAAAAACTCATTCAAGATGAACAGGGATACTAGCAGTCTAAAAACTGTTTCATTTTCATTCCCCTTTAATTGCTTCGAACGTTTTTGATGTGCATGCTGCATGCATGTTAATTAGTTTCTTTACCTGAACTTCATTATCACTTTAAAACATAATCACGGCAATAAATTCTCTTCAAAAGATTCATTAACGCCAAAAAGATTAATTAATTAGGTACGTGCATATATACTCCTTGAGTAAAAATAATTCACAGGTGTCTCTTCGTGCCCAAAATATTGAGTAACAAGATCATGCATCGTAAGCTCATTCAATGAAACCAAATAGTGAAGTGAAAAACATAATTATGCGGAAGTACAAGGTTTCCGACCATCTCCATTAAGAAGAAAGAACTCTCAATGTTTTTGGAATCTTTGTATCCCACCCCCAAAATGCAGCACCATACTTCTCTTTGATTAGCATCCTCCACATCGCATCTTGTTCCACAGAAATCTCCACAACCACTTACATAAAAGCGGGTCATCTACGGTGATTAAATTTCAAATCCTGCATATTTAATGTCCGTTTCAAATTGGGAAAATTGGAAAAATGCCCCAGGATACCCCATTAGGAAAATGCCTTGCTTTTTAAAACTTATGGGAAAATGCCCCACCGTTAGTATTGCCATCCAATCTTGGTTAAATAGTCAAACAGTGCACACATGTGGATTATATGTTCGAGAAAAGTGACTATGCCCATCAACACATGCCTAAAAAAACAATTTTGGTATAGGGGCGACATGGTTTAGTAGAGAGGCGGCACTGTGATAGTAATGTCCCTTTGGTTGGTTAGGGGATGTTCTAAAGGGGATGTAAATTGACTAGATTACCCTTTTCACCTTAAATCAATCAAAGTCAAATTAATTTTTTTAAACCTAATGAATCGGAAAAAATTAAAATCAGTTTTTATCATCTTCTTCTTCATCTTCTCTTCCCCTCCATCAACTGTAACCTCCATTAAAACTGAAAATTTCATCGTCTTCGATTAATCGGCGATTTGAAAAATGTTTGAAAAAAACCAGTTAGGGTTTAGTTTATCGTGTTGGATTTAAGTTAATTTTGTATCAAAAATTAGAGTTTTGTATGAAAATTGAAATTGAAATTTCTGGTTGCATGTGAGTTACGGTTGGTAATAACTCAAATACGAACCGTAACTGTAGTTTGGGTTGATGTTACGGTTGGTTTAAATTCAAATACCAACCGTAAGTTCTTAGTTTTGAGAAATATGTTCAGTTACGGTTTGTATTTGCATCATATTTATCAACCGTAATTGAGTTACAGTTTGTTACTCAAACAATCATACCAACCGTAAATAATCCTGTGTCTTAAGAATTTATCAAATAATGATTTACGGTTCAAAAGTTAAATTGACACACGAACCGTAGGGTAGTTACGGTTGTTCTCGATTCATTAGTTACCAACCGTAATGTAGTTACGGTTGTTGTCCAAATTTAATTACCAACCATTGGATCTTCCCCCAAATTTAACCAGTTACGGTTGGTATTCAATAACTTACGAACCGTAGTTACGGTTGGCACGAGCAAAATTGCAACCGTAAGTTCTTCTGAAAATTTAAAAGTTTCGATTTTGTTATGTACTTTAGATAATTTTGAGCGAGAAAAAGCTAATGGGAACTAATTTAGAAGTATACCAGGTCACTGGAATCACTTATTTTGGTTGAGTGAATCAATATCAACGAATGCACAAGGATATATGCAAGATCAACTCCAAGGTAAAAGGTATGCAAAAACAATTATGTGTGATTGCTACAAAATTTTCCGATATCAAGAACGAAATCGATAAGATTCAAGCTACTATGGATGATTCCGATGATGAAGAAAATGAATAAACCTTTTGTATTACTTCTTTTGTGTATCTTATGTCTAGGAAACTTCTTGTGAGAATTTATTCTTATCTTGAGAAGGATAACTAGGGTTTGGTATAGCAAAAATTATGATTATATAAGTTATTTTCAACGATTTTCATCTTGCATGTTTTTAGATTTATTTATTTAAATTCTAGAGTTGTTGGAAGATGAACTTGTAGTATGTAATCATTATTGGTCTAATTATTGCATAAGTCTTATGAAATATTTGTGCCTTTACGTTTTTCATGAATAGATCTAATATTCCATATATATATGCTCAAAAGTTAAACCTATTATGTTTTTTATAAATTCAAAATAGAAAAAACTCTTTGAGAATTTTCTTGAATATTGATATACTCATGATCACAGATTTGTGTTTTTAGTGCTTGACACACTCCGTAAGATTTTCTTATGTTGATTCATACCAATTATAATTATCTTTTATCCGTAACCGGCGTAGAGATTATTTTAAGTCGAATTTTGGATACAAATACATGTGATTTGTTAATGTTCAACAAAATCCTTATTTTTCATAAAGCAAGGTCACTCATGTTGTTCTCCTTGGAATGACATCTAATGGGGGGGGGGGGGGGGGGGGGGGGGGGGGGGGGGGGGGTAGTTCTTAGATGAAGTTGTGCTTAATTTTTATATCTATGTGAGGAGTGTGGCTTTGGGATTTGAAAGGGGATGCTAGTATCTTAAATCTCCTAGATAAGAGCTAAGTAATTCTTACTATGTGATATCATCCAAAAAAAAAATGATATGAGGAGTTGCTTTTTAACTATTTTATAATGTGGAATCTCAAAACTTCCTTAAACTTGGCATATCTTTTTATTGTATTCATTATGGTCACACGATTTTCATACCTTTGTTAATTTTATTGACAAAAAGGGGAAGAATTATTTAGTAGCTTCATATGGTTTACGGATTATTATATAAGGAGTAGTGAATCAATAATCTATAAGCTTCACATATTATGCAAAATATGTAAGTATTGATTAAGGGGGAGAAACATATCACTGTATTATTACTTCAAAGTTGGGATACAATTGAACTTTGAAGAAAGAAAATAATACTATGTTTCTGTATAACGACGTTTGAGAATGCTTGTTTTCAAAGTTGTTATCTCCATGGATACGGTTCTTCAACAACAACGATGCTTAGTTGAATACGTTCATAATCATTGCGACTTAGAATAACGAAGAGTTTGAGGAGTTGAAGAAGCCAAGAAAATCAGGACATGATGGATTCGAGAAGTTTTCAAAGCTTTGTTAGAGCACTGCTCGGTCGAACTCGCAAGCATTGATATCTCATGCTTTTTTGTCAAGTTTAGTTGTCAAAACTATAAGTCTTGATTTCTAGTCTACTTGTAGCTATGTCTCGGATTAGGATATAATGTTTAGTTGAGTTTTATATTTCACTGCGTTCATCGATTGAAAACGAAGATCTACTAAGGGGAGATTGGAGGAACTTCATCAACAAAAAGCTATGTAGAGACTTGAACTCATCTATCACTCAGAAGTCTATTCTATTCTATTTCCTATTGAGACTAAGTTGTATAACTATATAGACTTTACATTATACATGTTTGATATTTTGAGCTGAGTTTAACTCGCTTATATCTTTCTCGAAATATGTGTTGGAAAGCTTTCTTCTTTAACTACGTTCATCATTGTTATTGACGAAAGTCAAAAGATGATCATGTGAAAATCGCCTTGTAACATATTACATGATTTGTGTGAGACAGCTATTGTCGTTTTCTAAGAATGTTTCAATGATTGGAATGGGAGTTTAGAACAATTAATCATTGTCTGGATATAGCACAGCATGCATACCCGTATGCAAACTGTTGTAAGAATGATTCAGATCCGGGAACCAATTATGCATACCCGTATGCGAACGGTTTTAACTTTGAAAGTCCGCGAACTAAGTTTGCGTACGCATTTGCAAACTGTTTCACCTGAATTCGGTCTGGAACGACAGTATGCGTACCCGTTTGCAAACAGTCGGAAAGGGTCAAGTCTGGAACTTAAGTTTGCGTACCCATTTGCAAGCTTATGTGGTTAAGTTATAAAATCGGTTAAGTATGATTTCATACTCATGAAAAGCTACATTTATATATTAGGGAATGCAATCTTTGCAAACCGTGGCTAAAGTGCTCATGATCTGATTCTTTTGAATCAATCCGATTTTGCTTCAATTGTGTCTTATATACTTCTATGAGAATATAAACAATTGAACAACTCTATGAGTAACACAATTAGATTCATTTGATTATCATTTGGTCTAGAAGTGTTATGATGAACATGGTTAAGAAAAAAGTGTTCATATGGCTAACTTCACTTAACTGTTATTGATCCAACCCGATATACACATTTAGGTACGGTTACCCATATCTAAATGAAGGTATATTTCATTTATGTGTAACAAGCTAAGACCATCTAACAGTAGTTCTTAACTGAAGTTGTGCTTAATTTTTATATCTTTGTGAGGAGTGTGGTTGTGGAATTTGAAAGGGGATGCTAGTATCTTAAATCTCCTAGATGAGATCTAAGTAATTCTTACTATGTGATATCATCCAAAAAAAAATGATAGGAGGAGTTGCTTTTTAACTATTTTATAATGTGGAATCTTAAAACTTCCTTAAAACTTGACATATGTTTTGATTGTATTCATTATGATCACACGATTTTCATACCGTTGTTAATTTTATTGACAAAAAGGGGGAGAATTATTTAGTAGTTTCATATGTTTTACGGATTATTATATAACGGGTAGTGAATCAATAATCTATATGCTTCACATATTATGAAAAATATATAAGTGTTGATTAAGGGGGAGAAACATATCACTGTAGTATTACTTCAAAGTTGGGATACAATTGAACTTTGGAGAAATAAAATAATATTATGTTTTTGTATAACGACGTTTGAGAATGCTTGTTTTCAAAGTTGTTATCGCCATGGATACGGTTCTTCAACAACAAAGATGCTTAGTTGAACACGTTCATAATCATTGCGACTTAGAATAACGAAGAGTTCGAGGAGTTGAAGAAGCCAAGAAAATCAGGACATGATGGATTCGAGAAGTTGTCAAAGCGTTGTTAGAGCACTGCTCGGTCGAACTCGCAAGCATTGCTATCTCAAGCTTTTTTGTCAAGTTTAGTTGTCAAAACTATAAGTCTTGATTTCTAGTCTACTTGTAGCTATGTCTCGGATTATGATATAATGTTTAGTTGAGCTTTAGACTTCACTGCGTTCATCGATTGAAGACGAAGATCTACTAAGGGGAGCTTGGAGGAACTTCATCAACAAAATGTATGTAGAGACTTGAACTCATCTATCACTCAGAAGTATATTTTATTATATATCCTATTGAGACTAAGTTGTATAGCTATATAGACTTTACATTATACACGTTTGATATTTTGAGTTGAGTTTAACTCGCTTATATCTTTCTCGAAATATTTGTTGGAAAGCTTTCTGCTTTAACTACGTTCATCATTGTTCTTGATGAAAGTCAAAAGATGATCATGTGAAAATCACCTTGTAACATCTTACATGATTCATATGAGACAAATATTGACGTTTTCTAAGAATGTTTCAATGATTGAAATGGGAGTTTAGAATAATTAATCATTGTCTGGATATAGCACAGTATGCATACCCGTATGCAAACTGTTGTAAGAATGATTCATATCCGGGAACCAAGTATGCATACCCGTGTGCGAACAGTTTTAACTTGAAAGTCCGGGAACTAAGTTTGCGTACGTGTTTGCAAACTGTTTCACCTGAATTCGGTCTGAAACGACAGTATGCGTACCCGTTTGCAAACTGTCGGAAATGATCAAGTTTGGAACTTAAGTTTGCGTACCCATTTGCAAGCTTATGTGGTTAAGTTATAAAATCGGTTAAGTATGATTTCATACTCATGAACAACTACATTTACATATTAAGGAATGCAATCTTTGCAAACCGTGGCTAAAGTGTTCATGATCTGATTCTTTTGAATCAATCCGATTTTGCTTCAATTATGTCTTGTATACTTCTATGAGAATATAAACAACTGAACAACTCTATGAGTAACACAATTAGATTCATTTGATTATCATTTGGTCTAGAAGTGTTATGATGAAAATGGTTAAGAAAAAAGTGTTCATATAGCTAACTTCACTGAACTTTTATTGAGCCAACCCAATATACACGTTTAGGTACGGTTACCCAAATCTAAATGAAGGTATATTGCATTTGTGTGTAACAAGCTAAGACCATCTAATGGTGGAGAGATGTTAGCTTGAATCTTAAATCAGGTTTTCATCTAACGGTGAATATTGATTGCTTTGTTCCAAAGTTATCAAACCCTAATTTGAAGATATATAAGGGAGAACTATAGCAACTGGGAAACCTAATCCCCACACCTCCTGTGTGATACTAGTTGCGATTAGAGTCAGTTCTCCTTTAACCTAGGTTTTTCCTAAAACCATTATAGGTTAATGACTTGAAGGCTTCATTGGGATTCTGAAGCCAGACCCAACTATTTTCTCTGTAGCGTGTTCTGATCTTACTTGTTCTATCGTATTTAGTACTATCTTCTCTAAGATTAGCTCGAGATTTATCTCCGATAGGTAAGATATAAAAGTAATCACAAATCTCTT